>NC_135954.1:29273700-29336200 GCF_053455715.1 Rhinoraja longicauda
AGATAGATTTTATAAAGGAGATGAGTTTGTACATTTGAAATGTTTCACAATCCAAATGTTGTCGGACAGTGGCCAAATACTGAGCTCTGTTAACGCTATGGGAAGGATGGCGAAGCAACCGAGCAGTCCTTAGATTAGTATTTATGCGCACTGCTTTTGTTAGAGTTATTCGACGTTTCATCTTCTGATTTAATTGTACAAATAACCTTTTGAACATTTAAAATGTATTTTGGGGAGTTAGTCAAATTTTAGCACTTAATTTGAACAAACCCGCTGACTCCTGCAAGATAGCCACCATCTAACTTTTTCAAACGTTTTCAGTGGGAGTTTCTTTGCATATTTTGGGATATTTTAATAACACATGCCTTGAATTGTGTGATTTATAGAAACACCCGGCGGACTGGTAATAAAGCCACTGAATTACGACAGATCTGACTGCCCACATACAAGTAACTGCAATAATAGGCAACGTTTTCCCCACCAGAATTTGTGTGCATCCAAACCTTTCCATGAAGCACAAAAATATCCCTTCATTTCTTTGGCTCGAATTTTTAAAGTTAACATTTCCATCTGATATATTTAACAAATTTGCTTGTTTGTTTATAATTAACATTTGGCCAATCGTAAGTATTAATCAGTAAGTGAAATAGAAATTGCCATTCTCAAGAATTACAGTTAAAAGCTCTTGGTAAAGCAAGACTTAAGAGTGACAAGATAGAGACCTTGGTGTTTTATATGTGAAGACCTACTCTTCCGCTTGATCTACAGAATACTAAAGGATGCGTTGGGGCATTGTATTACTACAAACAGAGGAAAGCAAATGAAAAGGTGTTTCCTAAACAAGGGATGAGAACCATTAAAAAGTGCATCGCCACAAAGCTAAACCAGTTTCAAGTGTATCAAGTCTGTAAAATATAGAAATCTAATTACTACTTTCAAATATTTAATTGAGCTGTCCTTGGATTGAGAGCATTTGTTTATGCAGGAATAGAATGAAATTAAAATAATTGAAAATAATTAGTTAAACCTTTTAGTTGATTTATTTTATTGTTAACAGTATTGGAATTCTATTAGTGACATATTTAATATCATAAAGGTTATAGAAGTTGTTTTATATTTAGAGACGTATTATTTATTGCAATAGATTTAATAAATGAAACTCTGAGGTAAACAGATATAGTGGAGTAATATAACAAGGTTAAGTATCTAAACTGTTGCAAAGGCCCAGTATGCAATCTGTAACAACTGCTGTTCGAATATGTTTAATATGTAACAATAATTATATATTTGCTTACACTTTTAGTTCCCATCCGCTTTGGCAAACGGTTTCCCAAATCTGTGGGGATCATTGCATTGGCAATGTGCATGTGCAGGTCTAAGCAGGGCATCTGCCCAGGCTCCTGCTATCACTTTAACCCCTGAGCTGCTGCTGCTCTGACGTCAGAGCCGTAGGAGAAGCTGGGACACAGGCTGAGTGCCGCGGGAAAATTTCCTTCTGAAACACCTGCAGAGTATAGCACCAATCAAGATTGCAAGTAAATGGGAACGAGGTTTTGTCATGGTTCTCTTAGGACTTTATTCGCCTTCACGTTAAACAAAATGACCAACTGGTCCTACAGCATAGTGGAATACTGACACAAAAAAAGTCGCCATGCTCTCTTCATTGGACGAGGCGACGAATCTGTTTGTAAAGTGTATACAAAATGATTTACGTGCAGTTAAACCTGCAGGATTTATTGCCATTCAACCATTAGAAAATGCACGGAGAACATAAAAATAAAGCTTTGCACGAGACATGTGTGATTTTTCTGAACCAAGATCTCATGATCATTTTTCTCCCTGGGTTTCATAACTTAGTAGTCTTAAACATATTTTCTCTCAAATATTACAATATGTGTATGACTCAAACAATTATGTGCACCATTGTATCTTGATTTTGTTATTCCCTTTGGAATGACAATAATCCATATACTAGCCTGATTTAACAACTATTATTACAATAAAATAGTCTGACATCAAGACTTTATTCCAAATAAAGTACGCTGAAGGCTATATGAATTCAATATATGTTTTTCATACTTCGTGTCATGTTGCAGAAGGCTAAGAATTGTAAATAGTATTTATATTTAAAAAGATGGCAATATAAAATACCTATGTAATTTCTCAGAAATTATAGATTGGGCGATTGACATATATTGGGCATATTAATACATATATTAAGCTCTAGGTTTCCTTTGGAGAACAAGAAACTGCAGATGATGGAAACTTGAGCAAAACGCAAAATCCTGATGGAACTCAGCGTGTCAAGCGTCATCTATGGAGGGAATGAACAGACAACGTTTCGGATTGATACCCTTTTTCAGACTATGGATTTCCATCTGTGGTTTAATTGTTAGTGTGCGTTTAGATCAGGAACAATGTTAAATTCCTGATAGAAATGTATGCAACTAAATTTATTGCAATCACAGAGATTGCAATAATGCTTGAATTTATTCAGCAATAACCCTTATTTTTGGCAGCCTAATGATAGTGTCTCAGATTATAAATTGAAACTGCAACAAGTGTCCAAGGAATCGCATTTATAACTTTGACCTCACCGTAATTTGAACAAGTTTCCAAACCTCCTGAATCAAGACAAGTTTTTATTTTATTTAGGGATTTATTTTGCACAGTAGAGAAATAAAAGATATATATTACAATAAATTAATTATCATGCGTAGAAAATATTTACGAGAAAACCCAAGATAATTATGTACCTTTAAACATTACTGGAATTGTAAACATTAGGAAGTTGATTAGCACTTATTTGATAAATTAGCCATTCCAGCAGTGTATTTTATACAGAACTATTAAAAATAATAAATATATAAATTAATGGTTCGTTGATTCACATATTAAAATACTCTTCACCTAATATCAACAATTACTTGTAATAATATATTAATTTTCATTAAATATAGAGGATTGATCATTGAAGTCCCTGCAGCGAATTACAAACTTATTGCACTTCTACGAGGCAAGGTCAAAGGGTGGTTCGTTCTCAATGTTATTTACAAAAGATTTGCTGTTAGATTTTCTGGGATCTTCTGGAGTCCAAACTTTTGCCGTCCTGATGATATTTTGTTCTTTAAGCTGTTTCTCGTCAGTCCACGACAAAGAGTGTCCTGCCAGAGGAGGCAGACCGTAGTCTGGGTCATTGTGAGATGGCGATCCTAGCAGGAAAAAAAGCAAAATAATCGTCAATACTTTTTACAAAATAACTAACTGTCCGAAGAAGTAGTTTGGAAACATATTTTCATTTTTGTTAAAAAACAATTTAGTCAGAGGAATTAAGTGCCAATGCATTACATCCGCATTTATAAAAAATTGATGTTCCACTGAAGAATCTGACGATCTGCAGCCAATGTAGAAACATGGTGCAGAATTAAAATGCCACCGTACTTACTTGCACCTCTATGGCAGATAATGACTTTTTTAGGTTGGACTGCAGGGTCGTTGTTTGGATTTCTTAAAGGCATGTCAGATTGAACAAGTTCGGTCAAGAAGTTGATGTAACCGATTGCCAGTCGGAGGGTATCAACTTTTGAAAGTCGTTTTTCATAAGGTAGCGTTGGTATGTGAGTCCGGAGACCCTCAAACGCATCGTTAATGGACTGCATGCGTCTGCGCTCCCGGACATTTGCAGCCTGCCTGAGGTGTTGCATTTCAACTTCTGAGCGGATCCTTCTGCGTCTCTTTGCAGCGCCATCGATTGTTTTAAACTGCGGGGACACCTCAGTGCTGTCGGGGCAGTCGAAGGAAAAGGGCGAGGAGGACGATGTGAAGGACAGGATGCCGGAGTCGCAGTGCTCCACATCCCGCGACAGCCTGTGCTCCTTGTAGTATTCGTTCATGTTGCTGCTCAGAAAGTCCACGTCGTTCTCCAGGAACTCGTCTGCGTCCAGGTGATGATGCCTGGGCGACTGGGCTGTGAACAGGTCTTCATCGTCGAAGTAGGCGGCGGAGAAGGTGTCGATGCCGGCGAGCTGCTCCAGCACAGTATCCATGGTGTTGCCCGGTAACGGGGAGCCGAGGGAGGGGGAGAGACTTGGGGGGGGGGGGGGGGTGGACTGGGGGAGAGAAACTGGGGGGGGAGAAACTGGGGGGGGGGGAGACTAGGGGAGAGACTGGGGGAGAGACTGGGGGAGTGAGTGACTGGGAGAGTGTGACTGGGGGAGACTGAGTGAGTGACTGGGGAGTGAGTGACTGGAGACTGAGTGACTGTGGGTGAGTGACTGGGACAGTGAGTGACTGGAGACTGAGTGACTGTGGGTGAGTGACTGGGACAGTGAGTGACCCGCAGGGGCGGCACGCGAGGCTTCTTATACCTCAGGGAGCGGCGCGTGCCGCCGGCCCCCGCCACAGCCAATGGGCAGCCCCTGCACCGTCCGCGGGTAGAGAGAGGGAGAGGGAGAGGGAGAGGGGGGGGGGGTGGAGAAAGGGAGGGATAGTGGAGGGGGTGATAGGGGGAGGGAGGGATGGGGTGGGAGGGATAGGGGGAGGGAGGGATGGGGTGGGAGGGATAGGGGGAGGGAGGGATGGGGTGGGAGGGATAGGGGAGGGAGGGATGGGGTGGGAGGGATAGGGGGTGGGAGGGATGGGGTGGGAGGGATAGGGGGAGGGAGGGATGGGGTGGGAGGGATAGGGGGAGGGAGGGATGGGGTGGGAGGGATAGGGGGAGGGAGGGATGGGGTGGGAGGGATAGGGGGAGGGAGGGATAGGGGGAGGGAGGGATGGGGTGGGAGGGATAGGGGGAGGGAGGGATGGGGTGGGAGGGATAGGGGGAGGGAGGGATGGGGTGGGAGGGATAGGGGGAGGGAGGGATGGGGTGGGAGGGATAGGGGGTGGGAGGGATGGGGTGGGAGGGATAGGGGGAGGGAGGGATGGGGTGGGAGGGATAGGGGGAGGGAGGGATAGGGGGAGGGAGGGATAGGGGGAGGGAGGGATGGGGTGGGAGGGATAGGGGGAGGGAGGGATGGGGTGGGAGGGATAGGGGGAGGGAGGGATAGGGGGAGGGAGGGATAGGGGGAGGGAGGGATGGGGTGGGAGGGATAGGGGGAGGGAGGGGTGGGGTGGGAGGGATAGGGGGAGGGAGGGAGGGAGTGAGAGAGTGAGTGGGAGAGGGATAGAGAGGGGGAGGGGGACGGGGAGGGAGGGAGAGTTAAGGATAGGTGGAAGGGGGAGAGAGATGAAGAAGGGATAGGGGAGGATAGAGGGAAGGAGAGGGAAGTGAGAGGGAGGGAAAGGGAGGGTGGAGGGGTTAGGGAGGAGGAGGGCGAGACGAGGAGGAGGGAGGAGGATGGATGGGGGTGTGAGAGAGAGAGGGGAGAGAGGGAGGAGGGACTTTGGGAGGGGAGGGAAGTGGAGGGAGGGAGAGAAAGAAGGTGAGGAATAGAGGGAGAGAGGGGAGAGGGGATGGAGGGAGAGGCAGGGGGAAATGGGAGAGGGAGGAGTGATTGAGGGTGAGGGATAGAGCAGGGAGGAAGAGAGGGGGAGGTAGAGAAGAGCAGAGGGAGGGAGAAAGAGGCAGAATGAGAGAGAGGAAGAATCAGGGGAAGAGGGGAGCGGGAGGTGATCAATGTGATAGAGGAATGAGGGGAGATGTGGATGACGAGAGTGGATGGAAATAGGTATGAGGGAGAGTGGAGTGAGGGAGAGAGAGCAGGAAGAAGGTGAGAGAGAGAGAAGGGGAGAGGGAGTGAGAAGGAGGAAGGGATGAATGAGATGTAGGAGAGAGAAAAGGAAGGAGTGAATGAGGGAGAGAGAAGGGGGGGACTGGGAATGGAGGGAGAGAATGAGGGATGGAGTGAGGAGGAGAAATGAAAGGGGATAAAGCAAGGAAAGAATGGAGGAAGAGGGGAGGTGGAGCAAGAGAGAGCTGAGAAGAAAGGGAATGAGGGAAGGGGAGGTGTGACGGAACAGGTGATAGGGAGAGATAATGAGGGAAGGGAGAGTTGGAGCAGTGATGGAAAGGGGAGAAATAAGGACAGAGATAAGAGGAACAAGGGAGACAAACAGCAGGAGAGGAGAAAGAGGAAAAGAGATGTTTGAGGAAATGAGGGATGAGAGAGGAAAGAAGAGTGGGCTTTTGATAGAGGGAGGGGGCAAAGGGGGAGGAAGGGAGGGAGTTGGAGAGTGAGTGGTAGAGGGATAGAGAGAGGGGGAGGGGGAGGGAGGGAGAGTTAATGATAGGTGGAAGGGGAGAGAGATGAAGAAGGGATGGGAAGGATAGAGGGAAGGAGGGAGGAGGTGAGAGGGAGGGAAAGGGAGGGCGGGGATAGGGAGGAGGAGGGTGCGACAAAAAGGGAGGGAAGGAGGAGGATGGAGGGAGGGGAGAGTGAGGGTGAGGGATAGAGCAGGGAGGAGGGGGAGGGAAAGAGAGGGAGAGGAGGTAGAGAAGAGCAGAGGGAGGGAGAAAGAGGAAGAATGAGAGAGAGGAAGATTCAGGGGACGAGGGGAGGGGGAGGTGATCAATGTGATAGAGGGTTACATTGATGATGTGATCTTTCCTCACACCCAGGAAAGAAAAGAGAGAAATATAGGAAAGAGGATGAGAGTGAGCAAGAAAGGGAAAATGGAAAATGGAGGGAGGGAGGTGGAGGAATGAATAGAGAGATGAATCAGAAAGAGAGAGGAGAGGAAGAGAGGATGGAGGAAAAGAAGAGAGGGGGACAGAATGTGAGTGAGAGAAGCAGGAAGAGGAGAGTGAATGAGGAAGAGGGAGAGAATGAGGGTGGTGAATAGAGGTGAGGTTTGGGGGAGGAGGGAGAGCAGTGGGGAAAAGAGGAGGGTGGAAGAGTGAAGGGGGATGTGAGATAAAAGGAGCGACAGAGGAGTGAGGAAAGCGGGGAACAGGAAGTGATAAGGAAGGGAGAGGATACAGGGAGAACATAGTGAGGTAGAATGGACCGTGTAGGATCAAAAAAGAGGAGTTGGGAAAGACAGAGGGAGAGAGTAAGCAAGAAAGGAAAGAGGAGTAGTAGGAGAGAGGGAGAGGAATGAGGGAGTAGGGATGTTGTGGGGAAAAGAGGAGGGAGGGAGCAGCAAAACAGAGAAAGAACCAGGAAGGAGAGAGAAGTGAGAGAGAGGGGGAAAGGAGGGAAAGGGATGGAGAAAGGACAGTGATGGAAAAATGGGGGAGAGAATGGTGTGTGAAGGAGTTAGGGGGTGGAAAGGAGTGGGGAGCGGTGAGTGTGCAACGGGAATGATGAGTCAGAGAAGAGGGAGGGTGTTGGATGGAGAGATGGTTGAGTGAGTAAAAAAGGAAAATTATGGTGTGGGAGAAGCAAAGAGGAGCAGGGAAACTAAACGGGGGTCGGGAGGAAAGGTAAAATGTGCATGAAGATGGAGCAGGCCAGGAAAGAGAGTGGGAAATGGAGGGAGTAGCAAGGGAGATGCAAAAAGAACAATAGGTAGTAAGAGGATAGAAGGGAAAAAGGAGCAAAGGAAAAGGGAATCAATGTGACAATGGAGTAATGGCTTGGGCAAATGGAATGAAGAATGAAAGGGAGAGAAATCAATGGGAGAGGACAGAGGGAACGAAAAAGCAAGGGACGTTTAGAAATGATGGTGAGGGGGTGGTGCGAGTGAGAAGCAAGGAGGAAGAGAGGAAAGTTGAAGAGAAAAGGTGTGAGGGAAAGTAAAAGAACAGAAGCTGAAGATTGGGAGATGAGGTTTAGTAAAGTAGATGAAGACAAAATGGAGTGGATGAAATGAAGAATGGGAGTCAAGGGATAGGAAAGATGAGATAAGATGAATGAGGATTATAAGAGATTAAGGGCAGATGGAGTGAAGGTGGAAGAATGGAATGTGGGAGGGAAAAAATGAATGCAGGCATGAGAGAAAAAAGAATGGGAAGGGAGGATTGGGGAGGGAGGCAGAGGTGTGTAAGGATGGATTGGGGAGGAAGGAAGAATGATAAATTGAGGGAATGATAACAGATCAAGGTGTAAAGAATTGTAAGTGGACAGGAAAAAGGTCTGAGGAAGAGAAAGAAACGAAGAGGAGGGAATTAGTGAGAAGATTGAGTGGATTCTTGGACAAGGCAAAGGGAGGAATGAAGGCATGAAGGAGGAAAGAGGGAGAGGGAGATGGAGAGAAGGAATTGAGTAATGAGGTTTTTAGGAGCAAAGGGGATTGTGTTAGGGAAGAGCAAGCCAAAGTGAGAGAAGGTAAATGGAAATAGCAGGGAGTCTATAGTGAGAGAGCAAAAAAAAGGATGGTGCAAGAGGTAAGGTAGAAGAAGTAGAGCAAAGTATAAGAGTGGATAGAAAAATGGATACAAGAGAGAGAGCAGTGGGAGAGGAGTGTGAGTGGGAGAATTGTGGTAGAAGAAGGGGAAGAGAATGATAAGAGTGAAGGGATGGAGTGAGGGAGGAAAGAGAGGAGAATCATAAGGGGATCTGAGTGATGGATCTGAGAAGAATGGAAAAGGAGCCAAGGAAAGATGAGGGAAATTGAAGGGAGGTAAATGGAAGGATTGATTAAGATAATTATGCTAGAGGAGAAAGATAAACTGAAGAAGAAACAAATGAGGGAGGAGAGAGAGGACAGATTGGCATAAAGATGTGAAGGACTAAAAATAAGCTGTTGGAGGGAGATAAATGAAGAGATGGGTGGGGGGGGAATAAGTGTAAGAGAAAAGAGAAGACTGAGAGACATTGAAGGATAGAGGAAGGTTGAGGAAAGGAGTATAGGAAGAGGTAAATAGTCCAGATATGAGTGGTTGAAGTAGAAAGGAAGGTGGGATAAGGGGAAAAGAGAAGGATCACAGGAGTAATGAAATGGATGAGAAGAAAATGGGTTGGGAAGAGTGGGGGGAAATGGGGAATGAAGAATAAGGGGAGACAGAAATGAGGGGAGACAGAATTTATGAAGATAAGGTGGAGTTAGAAGTGGATGAAAAGGAGAGGGAAAGTAGGAGAAAGAAACAGGCACGAGCAAAATTGGAGGGTGGGACAGGGAAAGAGGGATAAAGTGAGAAGGAGGAGATATAGAAAGCAACTGTTGGAAGGGGAAGGAAGGAAGATGGCAGGAACATAGAGAAAGAAATGGCAAGAAAATTTGGAATGGAGCAAGGAAGACAGAAGATGGGGAGCGGTTAAAGAATAGGGAGACTGGAAGAGATAGTAAAGTATATGAAAGGTACCGAGGTTAAAATTGAAATAGGTGGAAGGAATGATATACTGTACATAGACCGAAGGGTAGAGAGATAGAGAGGGTGAAAAATATGTGTAAAAAAAGAAACAGTCGAGATTTTGTGTATTTGTAGAAAGGTATTTGTGTATTTTTAAAAAGGTATTTGTGCAAAGGTAAGGAGGAGAGTGAAATATAAATAGAGGATGAGATGGATAGAGAATGATTGGTACGGTGATGACGATAAAGAAAGAAAGATAGTAGCATAGAAAGATAAAGGGAGGTCATTAGAGAAGGGGGCAGAGAGAGAGTGACAGGCACATCATAGAGATAGAGGGGAAGGGCTGCTGCCAGTGATAAAGGAGAGTGACTGAGGGTGAAGAACTGTGAGAAGTATCGACAGACATCTATTATAAACCCACTGACTCCCACAACTATCTCGACGACACTTCCTACCCTGCTTCCTGCAAAGACTATCCCCTACTTCTAATTCCTCTGTCTGCATCGCATCTGCACCCATGATGAGGTGTTCCATAGCAGGACATCCGAGATGTCCCCGTTCTTTAGGGAACGGGGGTTCCCCTCTCCCATCACAGATGAGGCCCTCGCTCATGTCTCCTCGGTACCCCGCAGCTCCGCCCTTGCTCCCCCTTCCCCGAGGCGCAACAGAGACAGAGTCCCCCTAGTTACCTTTCATCCCATCAGCCGTCGCATACAACACGTCATCCTCCGAAATTTTCGCCACCTCCAACGGGATCCCAACACTAGCCACATCTTCCCACCTCCTCCCCTTTCCGCCTTCTGCAGAGATCGTCCCATCACAAATCCTTGGTTAACTCATCCCATCCCACCCAAACCATCCCCTCCCCAGGAACCTTCCCCTGCAACTGCAGAAGATGCAACACTGGTCCCAATACCATTCCCACACTAACCTTTCTGTCCTGGGTCTCCTCCATTGTCAGAGTGAGGCTAAACGCAATTTGGAGGAACAGCATCTCGTATTTCACTTGGGCAGCTTAAGCTCAGTGGTATGAATATCGATTTCTCTAAATTCAAGTAACCACAGCATTCCCTCTCTCTCTATCTCTCCCCCACCCGTCATACTGGCTTTTCACCCTACAAACAGCTTACAATGGCCCGTTTCCTTTATCATCATTACTTTTTAATATCTTTCATTCAGTGTTCTTTATCTCTCTACATGATCATCTATATCTCTCGTTTCCCTTATCCCTAACGAGTCTGAAGAAGGGTCTCGACCCGAAATGTCACCCATTCCTTCCCTCCAGAGATGCTGCCTGTCCCGCTGAGTTTCTCCAGCTTTTTGTGTCTATCATTGTGAGAAGGATTTGATAGGAAGATAATATGACAGGGGGTGAGACAATGAGAATGATTAACACGTTATTGGTGGATTGCAGAGGGAAATAAAGAGTAGAAGAAGGGTCTTTTTTATTCATTTAAGCTATTTGAGCTTCTCAGGTTTCACATAGAACACCTCATTTTCGAACATGTCCAGTACATTTAACGTGATCCCACCACCAGTCATACCTTCCCATCCCTATTCCTTTCAGCTTTCCAGATACCGTTCGGTCCGCAACTCCTTGGTTCACTTGTCCCTTCCCACCTAAACCACCCCCTCCCCAGCTATTTTCTGTTGCAAATGCACCTGTTCCTCTAACACCTTTCCCTATAGCTCCTCCCTCGCATCCATCCAAGGACACCAGCAACCCCTCCTGGTGACACAGAGGTTTACGTGCGCCTCCTCTACTGCATCCGGTGCTCCAGCTATGGGCTCCTTTATATTGGCAAGAGAAGCATTGACCCGACGACTGTTTCACCAAACACTGATCTTTTGCCAGAGTGAGGACACATGCAAACTGGAGGAACAGCACCTCATATTCTGCTTGGGTAGCTTCCAACCATAATGTTATGAACATCAAATTCTCCAATTCTAGTTAATTAATCCACAAACAACACCCTCCCCCTTCTCCCCTACTTTACCAGACCCCCCCCCCCCCCCCCCCCCCCCTCCACCCCTCTCTTCCCTGTGACCCATGTGGACAGCCCATTTATCCATATTCCTCTATCTGGCTTCACAATTTTCACTTCTATCCTTATCTCAAGCCTTTATCCAATCATCAGCTTAAGGAAAACTCACATCATCTGCATCCGCCTATCACTCACCAGGCTTTGTCAATAGACAATAGACAATAGACAATAGACAATAGGTGCAGGAGTAGGCCATTCGGCCCTTCGAGCCAGTACCGCCATTCAATGTGATCATGGCTGATCATTCTCAATCAGTACCCCCTTCCTGCCTTCTCCCCATACCCCCTGACTCTGCTATCCTTAAGAGCTCTATCTAGCTCTCTCTTTAATGCATTCAGAGAATTGGCCTCCACTGCCTTCTGAGGCAGAGAATTCCACAGATTCACAACTCTCTGACTGAAAACGTTTTTCCTCATCTCCGTTCTAAATGGCCTACCCCTTATTCTTAAACTGTGGCCCCTGGTTCTGGACTCCCCCATTGGGAACATGTTTCCTGCCTCTAACATGTCCAACCCCTTAATAATCTTATACGTTTCAATAAGGTCCCCTCTCATCCTAAATTCCAGTGTATACAAGCCTAGCCGCTCCAGTCTTTCAACATATGACAGTCCCGCCATTCCGGGAATTAACCTAGTAAACCTACGCTGCACACCCTCAATAGCAAGAATATCCTTCCTCAAATTTGGAGACAAAAACTCCACACAGTACTCCAGGTGTGGTCTCACTAGGGCCCTAAACAACTGCAGAACGACCTATTTTCTCCTATACTCAATTCCTCTTGGTATGAAGGCCAACATTCCATTGGCTTTCTTCACAGGCTACCCCTGCTCTCTTCCAGCTTTCTCCCCCCACCACAATCAGTCTGAAGAAGGACCTTGACCCAAAACATCACCCATCCATGTTCTCCAGTAAAGCTGCCTGACCCATTACGTTATTCCAGCACTTTGTGGCTTTTTTCACTTTCCTTATGTGGTTTGGCTGCTCCAGTGATTTGAGCTATAATACCATAAAATCACGTAACGTAGAACATTACAGCACAGGAAGAGGCTCTTTGGCCCATGATGTCTGTGCTGAATGCAATGCCAAATTAAATGCCTCTTAATATTACTATTGTTTCTGTTTCTGCTACTCCCCTACTGCTGACGATCTCTAATAACTCCTTGTCTTTTCAAATGTACATAAATTCTGTCCCCAAGAATTAGAATTTTCCCCAATAATTATCATTTCCCTGGTATCTGGCCTGTAGATACCTAGTTTATCTCTGTTACACTTCTTAACTAAAGGACTAACAGTCCTTTAGCTATCCTCCAGACTTCTAGTACCTTCCCTGTAGCTAATGAAGATGTTAAAATTTCCACCAAGGCCCCAGCAATCTCCTCCCTTGTTTCCCTTAGATTCTAGAATAGATCTCATTTGGCCCTGGGTTTTTATCCACCCTTATACATTCCAAGACAAACAACATCTCAACGTTCTTAATACTCCAGTCTATCAACATAGCTCTTCCTGAATTTACGATCTTTCATGTCCTACTTCTTGGTGAATACAAATTAGAAGAATTAACCCACCCACATACCCTGGTTCCTAACATACCCACCCACATAGCCTCACCCACATACCCTGGTTCCTAACATACCCACCCACATAGCCTCACCCACATACCCTGGTTCCTAGCATGAATTTGGTCTCTAAGTCCATTGTCCATTTGGTCCATAGTAATCCTTTTGCTTTGAATATACTTAGAGAATGACTTAAGATTTGCCTTAATCTTATCTTTTAAACATTTTTATTTATATTTAGCTATAGTATATTTCAAAGCCTCTTTTTACCCTTTCTTTCTTGAGTACTCTTCCACACCCTCAATATATTTTTCAAAAAACTAATTTGATTGTAGCTTTAATTTCAGACTGTGCATAGCTTTAACACTCTACTTGACCCTGCCCTGAGTTTTCTGCATCATATTCTCTCCATCACAAAACTTCCACATCAGTTGCAAAAAGCAAACAGCAGGAGGAATTCAATGGGTCATGCAGCATCTGTAGGGGGAATGGGTAGACGATGTTTCAATTCACAACCCTTCTTCAGACTGATGGAGTGGGGGGGGGGGGGGGCAACAGCTGGAAAAGAGAGGTGAGGGTGGGGCAAAGCCTGACCAATGATTGGTAGAATCAGAATCAGATGAGGGGGGTGATTGGCAGATGCAAAGAGTAAGTGAATAAGGTGTGAGGTGAAAAGGAGACAAAAGGATGTCAGATAAGGAAAGAAGAGGACAAGTAAAGCTGGAGGAAGGGATGTGAATGGAATTGTACAGCAGGGGGGAATCAGATGAAAATATGGGACTCCAGTATGGGAGATGAGCAAACTGAGAAGTGGAAAAGAGATGAGTGATAGTGATTGGAGAAAGTGGGAGAAACATGTCCATATTTGTACAGGAGCAGGGGAAATAAGAGCGAAGGTTGGGGGTATTGCTTGAAATTGGAGAATTCAATGTTCATGCCTTTGGATTGTAAGCTACCCAAGTGGAATCTGAGGTGCTGTTCCTCCAGTTTGCATTAGGCCTCACTCAGTCAATATGGAGAAGGCCAAGGGCAGAAAGGTCAGTATAAGAATGGGAAGGGGTTAAAATGGTCAGCAACCGAGGGACCCAGCAAGCTTTGGCAGACAAAGCACAAGCGTTTGGACAAATGGATGCCTGGTCTACGTTTTATCTTACCAGTGTAACCTAGGCTACATTGGATGAGCCAAGTGCAATAGACGAGGTTGGAAGAGGTGCATGTGAACCTATGCCTTACCTGGAAGGGCAGCTGGGGACCCATGATTGAAGTGAAAGTAGAGCTGTAGGGTGAGGTATTTTATCTCCTGCTGATGCAGGGGAAAGTGCCTGGTGAAGGACCAGATTGGGTGGCAAGGGATGAGCGACCAATGAGTTGCAGAGAGAGTTGTCTCCATAGAAAGCATAAAATGGTGTGGTTGGTTGATGTGACTCATGATGGGATCACATTGAAGGTGATGGAAATGGCACTGAATGATGTGTTAGAAGCAGAGGCTGATGGGGTGAAAGGTGTGGATAAAGGGAATTCTACTATCTGAGACGAAGGGGAGTTGCAGCAGAACTGTGGGCTACAGAGGAGACACTGGTAAGGACTCCATCCACAACATCGGGGGGGGGGGGGGGGGGGGGGGATTTTTACTAAAGAAATGTGATATCTCAAATGTCCTCGCACAGGGGTGTCAAACTCATTTTAGGTCACGGGCCGGAATGGGCCAAATGCGACTTCATGCGAGCCGGATCAGTTGTGCACGTGCGAACGCACGCACGTGTGCTCCCACAGCTATCGTTGCCTTCATTTTTTCAACCTGCTCTCATGTGTCTCAGTCTCTGCTATAACTACAAAGTGTCTCACTCTACGAATTTTGTTTCTTATGAAGAAGATTGCCCAGCAAGCATTACTTTTATAATTGGTATCTAGGCCCTAGATAGAGTGGATGTGGAAATAATGTTTCCAGTAATAGGAGAGTCTAGGACGAGAGGTCACAGCATCAGAATAAAAGGTTGTACATTCAAAATGGAGATGAGGAGGAATGGGTGGCGAATCTGTGGAATTCATTGTTACAGACAGCGGTGAAGACCAAGACATTGGGTATTTTTGAGGCAGAGATTGATAGGTCTTGATTAGGTTACAGGGAGAAAGAAGACAATAGAATGTGGTTAAGAGAGAAAATAGATCAGCCATGGTTGAATGGCAAAATGGTAATTTGACAGGTTAAATGGCCTAATTCTGTTCCCCTGTCCTATAGCCTTCCTACATATAACCATATAACCATATAACAACTACAGCATGGAAACAGGCCTGTCCGGCCCTACCAGTCCACGCCGACCATTCTCCCTGACCTAGTCTCATCTACCTGCATTTAGACCATAACCCTCTAATCCCCTCCTATCCATATACCTATCCAATTTACTCTTAAAGAGTGTTTATGTTTTATCCACAATGGGCTGGCTGGGTGGTGAACAGCCAAACAGCAGCTACCTGGCAAGGTGAAAGATAGTCTGTCCATCATCTCACCTGAAGGCCCCGCTCCCCATCCTTCTCCTTATGTCTTTCTTCCTTCCCTTCGCATCCTCTCCCTTCACCTCTCATGTCCTTCTCTACCCTCAACTTCTCCCTTACCTGCCCTCTCTCTTTCCTCAGCCTATCCCTTCTCTCATCCCCACTTCCTTCCTTCCAACTGCTCCCCCACTTCATCCTTTCTCTTTCCTTACCTCATCCCTAAATCCCCTCCCATCCCTCATCCTTAAACACCACTCCTTCTCCCATCTGCTCCCTTCCTCACCCACTCCCCCCCTACTTCCTTCTTTACCACCTACTCCCCCACTCCCCTCCCTCGACACCCCCTCTTCCCTTCCTCATCCCTAAAAACCCTGCCTTCCCTCATCTGCTCCCCCTCCCCTTCCTTTACCACCACCTTCTCCCTTCTCTTCCCTATTCCCGCATAACTACCAGCATGTCTTCACATCTCACCTAACCTTAACCCAAACCCAAAGCCCCCACCCTGGCCAAGGTCGACTGGAAAAAGATCCCAGCAGGAATGACGGTGGAACAGCAATGGCAGAGAATTCCACAGATTCACAACTCTCTGGGTGAATTTTTTTTTCCTCATCTCCGTTCTAAATGGTCTACCCCTTATTCTTAAACTGTGGCCCCTGGTTCTGCATTCCCCCAACATCAGGAACATGTTTCCTCCTTATCCTTATAAATTCCAGTGCAGACAAGCCCCGTCTCCATTCTTTCGACATATGACAGTAACCTCGTGAACCTACGCTGCACTCCCTCAATAGCAAGAATTTCCTTCCTCAAATTTGGAGACCAAAACTGCACGCAATACCCCAGGTGTGGTCTCACCAGGGCCCTGTACAACTGCAGAAGGACCTCTTTGCTCCTATACAACTCCTCTTGTTATGGCCAACATGCCATTAGCTTTCTTCACTGCCTGCTGTACCTGCCTCCTTATTTTCAGTGACTGATGTACAAGGACACCCAGATCTTTTTGTACTTCCCCTTTTCCTAAGTTTACAGCATTCAGATAATAATCTGCCTTCCTGTTCTTGCCACCAAAGTGGATAACCTCACGCTCACCCAACCTGTCCAAGTCACCCTGTATCCTCATAGCATCCTCCTCACAGTTCACACTGCCATCCAACTTTGTGTCACCTGCAAATTTGCTAATGTTACTTTTAATCCTTCATCTAAATCATTAATGTATATTGTAAACAGCTGCGGTCCCCGCATCGAGACTTGTGGTACGCCAGTAGTCACTGCCTGCCATTCTGAAAGGACCCGTTAATCCATACTCCTTGTTTCCTGTCTGCCATCCAATTTTCTATCCATGTCAATACCCTACCCCCAATACCATCTGCTCTAATTTTGCCCACTAATCTCCTATGTGGGACCTTATTAAAAGTTTTCTAAAAGTCCAGGTACACTATATCCACTGGTTCTCCCTTGTCGATTTTCCTAGTTATATCCTCCAATAATTCCAGAAGATTAGTCAAGCATGATTTCCACTTCATAAATCCATGCTGATGGAGCAAATGAGAATATGGAATGGTGTCCTTACAATGGGCAGGGTGGGCGGAGGTGTAGTCCAGTTAGTTATGGGTGTCAGTTAGTTTATAGTAGACATCAGTTGATGGTCTTATTGGGTCTCTGTGCAAGGAAGAGCCGGATTGTCCTGAGGCCTTACTGGTGGTGAATGAAGGTGTAAAGTGACTGGATGTCCATCGTATAAATGAATGTAGATGCGAGATCAGCTCCGCACTCTACTGATGGGAGGACAGTTCAGTTGCCTGATAACTGCAGAAACTGTTCCTGAATCTGGAGGCATGCTTTTTCAAACTTCTGTACCTCTTGCCTAATGAGAGAAGGGAGAGTGGAGAAGAGGGAATGACCGGGTTGAGGCTGGTCCTTTATGATGCTGGTGGCCTTGCCGAGACACTGTGAAGTGTTGATGGAGTCAGCGGAAGAGAGTTTGGTTTGCATGATGGTCAGGGCCGTGCCCACAACTCCCTGAAATTTCTTAGTCTTGGATGCTGTTCTCAAACCATGCTGTGATGCATCCTGATAAAATGCTTTATAAGGCACATCTGTAGAAGCAGACAAGGAAAAAAAGAATCCCTTACAGCCAGCACCTGAAGTCAGGATTGAACCTGGGTCTGTCGCTGTAAGGCAGCAATTCTAGCGCTGCACCACTGCGCCACTGCACCACTGCACCACTGCACCACTGTCTTCTCATCCTTCCAACCAAAATATGAACATGGAACATAGAATAGTATAACGCAGGATTAGGCACTTTGGCCCATAATGTCTGTGTCAAACAGGACATGAAGATAAACTAATCTCATCTGCTTGTGCATGATCCCATCCCTCCATTCATCACATATCCATGTGTCTATCTAATATGCTCGTAAACACCACTATTGTCTTTGCCTCAACCACTTTCCAGTTTCCATTCCAGGCACCCACCAACAATGTGTAAAATAAATTGCCTTGTACATCTGACTATTCTATGTATGCCTTTCATCATTTTATAAACTTCTATCTGGTCCAGCAACGGCTGCCTCGCCAACTGTCTGTCTGTCTGTCCCTTCCTTCTTTGTGTTTAAATAGTATGTGTTAAATGCATATTTTTAGTGATCTTTAGCTTGTTTTATGTGGGGGCTGGGGGCTGGGGGCTGGGGGGGGTGGGGGTGGGGGGGTTGGGTGAAACGTTTTCTAATCTCTTACCCCGACGGAGATGCGATTTTTTTCCGTATTGTATCTCCGTCCATACTGCGGCCTAACATCGAGGAGTTGGTGGCCTTTGCTGGAGACCGACTTTTGAGAGCTCCACTGCAGGGAGCCTACATCGCAGAGCCCGAGATCCCTTTGCCAGGGATCGACCCCGGAGCTCCAACCGTGGGTGCTTGCGGACTTAACATCACGGAACCCGCAGTCTCCGGTCAGAGACCGACTTCAGGAACTCCAAACCGCAGGAGCTTCGACGCCCCGACGCGGGGGTTTTGACTGCCTTGACGCGGGAGCTTCGATTGCCCCGACGCGGGGGCTTCGACCGACGGCTGCGGGAGGTTCGATCGCCCCGACGGATGGTTCAATTGCCCCGACCGCGGGAGAATAAAGAGGAAGAAGTTGGACGTTTTTGTCTTCCATCACAGTGAGTAATGTGGGGAAATCTGCTGTGGTGGATGTTTATGTTAATTTTTATGTAGTTGTGTGTCTTGTTGCTTTTTTTTTAGTATGGCTGTATCGTAATTCGCATATCACTGTACCTTAATTGGTACATGTGACAATAAAAGACCTTTGAAACCTTTGGTCTCCCCTCAACCTCCAGCGCTGCAGAGTAAAAGATCCAAGTTCGTCCAACCTCTTCTTGTAGCTAATACCTCCTAATTCAGGCAGCATCCTTTGTTAACCCTGTTTTGCCACATCTCCAAACCCTCCTCATCCTTCCAGTATTGCGGTGACAGGAACTGCATGCAACACTCCATATTGGCCTAACCAAAGTCTTATAGAGCTGGATCATGACTTTAGTTTTAGTTTAGTTTAGATATACAGCATGGAAATAGGCCCTACGGCCCACCGAGTCCACGCCAAGCATCATTCAGTGGACACTGGTTCTGTGTTATACTAGCTTCTCATCTGCTCCCTACCCACAAGGAAAAGGTGAAGGCGGAGCCAGAGGTTGGAGGATGATAAGCATGGACACACGGCCAGCAGTGCTTGAATCTGAGAAGTAAAGAAGGTGATAATGGGAGCTATTAAGGGAGAGGTGAAGGGCAGATGGAACCAGATGGAGATATGGACTGTGAAACGTGTGGGCATTAGAGGGACGGAAGCAAAAGGGGAACAGGGACAAAAATGGGTGGAGGAATAGCTGAAGGGGGATTATGGGAAAAGGGACCGGAGGTGAATCTGAAGGAGTGAGAGATGGCAACACAGGCGACAATAGTTAGCTGAAATTGGACAATTTAATGTTCATAGTATTAGGAGTAGGAATATGAAGTTCTGTTCTTCTAGATTAAAAATAATATGTTTCTGAGCTTAAATCTTTGGGAACCACAGCCATTGCAACTATTTCTGCACTTTTACTCACAGGTTGTTTTCCTGATCCTGCTGAATATCACCTCCTACCATCCTACCAATCAACTCGTCAATTCCTGTATCATGAACTTCTTGTGGATTATCATCAGTGAGAAAATTAACCAGACCAGCTATGACCTTCTGAAGGGCAATTAAGGAGGGCAATCAAGTCTGGCTGCATTAATGAAATGATAATCCTCTGAAAATACTGTTCTGTGACACACCTGCTGACTTCAATGTGAATTGGCATACATACAAGAGTGTAATTAATCAATATCTGTAACTGAACAGTAACCAGTGGCCTATCAAAGTTATCAGAATGTTTGCTGACGGGAAAACCATACAATTGTATAATTGTCCCACCAGCATTGGATCCAAATTTTACAATTCTCTTATCTCTTCTTAATTCCCCATGATGTCCAGTACAAACTTGCAGGGATCTTTGTGCCTGTTGAGCGGTTTGCCATTTATGATTCCTGCACCTGCACCAACTTTTCCATTGATTGTGTGGATAAATCATATAAAGGATTAGGCATGATAAAAGATTCCACCCTTCTGTGAGAAATGCAGTTATTCTCTTCAATCCTCACACACGTACTAAAGCATAAGAAGATAACAGTAGAGGTGGGAGTAGGCCACTTGGTCTCTCAAAGTTGTTCTAGCCGTCAGCATTGTCTTGACCGACCTTCCATCCCAAATTTGCCAGTACTATCCCTGTTTCCCTGAATATACAAAAATAATCATTTTGTGAGATGCAAATGTGAGTGTTCACAATCACGATGCTCGAGACAATCTAGAGAAACAAGTATAGTTTATTTGCAAGTCTGCAGAGTTGGGTGCCTCTCCTCTCGAGACACACCGAGGTCGGGAAAATCCCTTCTTTTTATTCACTTCACTTTACAATTGTCACACCTTAAATTCCTCCCCTCTGGACTCCTTCCAATCGGAGCACTGAGGTGCACAATCTAACGACACCGCCCCTGTTGCCTCCCACATCATACATCGCATGTGCATTTAAATTAGGCATCTTGTCATGCGGGGCGTTTTTGCAATATTCATTTATCTTATTAGGCAGGCGCAGTACAGAGTAGTTCATGCTCTCTCTCCTAGTGCTCTGGTTATCTTGCCCTTATCCTTGGAATGTCACCATTTGTTCTTGCGGTTCTTATCTAGCCGAGCACAGTCATGGTCCTTAGTTTAAATCAATTATCCCTTTTTACCTCTCTCTCACAATCCACCCTTTTTCTTATGCCACGCTACTTTGATTTATACTATTTCCTCCTTTTCTAGTGCTAGCAGCAGAGTCTTTGCCTCTCTATATTCCTCCTGCTGGTCATACTGTATTCTACAGGCCATCATGGCGATGTCGTTCTTTGTCAGGGCTGTCTCTATCAATCGCTGAGACAACCCCCGTATGCAGGGAATGATACAACATCCGAATAGACACAGCAACCCCATCATAACTACCACTGATGTTAGGGCTGATGTGCTTCCATTTCCCAAACCAGGAGTCTAGAAACCCGGTCCAGGAGGTGTCTACTCCAGAGTTCTCGGCCAATTCGATAGACAGGGAGGTGAGACTTGCTTGGGCCCTTGACACAGACCCATCAGGAGCAGTGTTGTTGGGGATGAAGGTGCAACATTGTTCCCCAAACATTACACACACCCCCCCTTTCTCAGCCAGTAGCATGTCCAAGGCCATGCGATTTTGCCAGGCCATTAGGCTGGTAGCTGTCAGTTGTTCTGCTAATCCTTCAACCGCATCTCAAGTGTAATTTATAAAGCGTTGTTGATTGTAGTACAGGTAGTTGATCCAGTCCACATTTTTATTAATTGTGGACCACCAGAAGAGTATGGACTCAAAGCCCGCAGCTATCTGGTTTCTGGCTTTGAATTCATCGGGTACCCCTCTTGGCACCCCTATTGCATCTATATAGATGTGTGTGTCGAATGATCCTCTCACCTCTCTCCTTTGTCGTCGGCCTCCTTCATTGAGTTTGACCGCATGTTCTACTGCTATGGTGAAGGGCATCATCAGTTGTGTGAGGGTACAGGTTCCCGTCCATGACCCTGGTAGCCGGGGCCACAGGGTATTTTCTCCGCACCACCACCAGACATCGGCTCTACTGACTATCTGCTTTCTCAGCCAGGAGCTACTGAACAGTGACCCCTGTTCCTCAGCTGTAATGTTATACGTCTGATTGCAGTTTAGCACCTCCCCTATTTCCTGTCCATCTGGGTTATATCTTGTATAGCACTCAAATCCCTCCTCCCCTAGGGGAATGGTGAATGGGGGCGGTCGAGGGTCTTTCCTTTGGCCCTTCGTGTTGTTGTTACTAGCCGGGAATGGGTAATGGTAGCTCTGGCAGGTCTCATTCTTTGGTAGTATGGGATTCGTGAATAGTTGTAGTATACATGACATAGCCCCAGGTGTCCTATTCCAATTCAGGGGAAATGGTACTGGGGCCAGCTGAGGCTTAGCTCCGGCGCAGGCATAGCAATTGGTTTGTTGCATACTTCTGGCCATGTACATCATCCAGGTAAGCCAGGTGTTGGTTCCCTTTCCCCCTGTTTGTATTCCCTCCCCATACAATTGCATTAATTCTATCTCTCCTGTTACTAACATTATCTTCAAATCCTTAGGCTCATATTCCGTGATGACATTGCTGACTACCGGTGGTGCTGGGGTTGCCCTGGGATCCCTACTCTGACTGTCATCTATCCGGAACATTTCCCCCTCATCCTCATATTTTACCATATATCCGTCCCGTTCTACCTCTATTTCAAACCTCAGGCATGCGTCCTTCCCTGTTCTATCTGCACATATCCAATACCTACCACTTTCCTTTATTTGAACCCTCTGTATGCTTACATATACACGTCCTGGCAATCCCTTGTTTGGGTTTTGATATACTCTCCACCTATCAGTTTGATAGGTGGACTTCTGGTTGAAGTGAATACCTCGCGCCAATTTTTAAAGGGATGGGTGCATACATACATTCTATAACCACACCACGATTTTCCTTTACATACATCAAATGGGATGGTGGTGGCCCTTCTATTCTGTGGTATAGTGATTTTTATACATGCTACATTACTCACAAGCTGGGTAACCACACAGCACCCGATCCACCAGCACGAAGTCTTCATTTTCCGTGCGGGGTTTTGGTGAATGCCAAAGTCAATGGCTCCCTTTCCTCCACGTACCGTCCACGGGCTGATATTGTCTGGTGGGGCCTCCACGGGACCCTTAAATCGACTTGCGTGTGTCCACCCTTTTTCTTTTGTTCGTACTGCTGTCTCGGTGGTTAATAACACAAGGTAGGGTCCAGTCCACCTAGGTTGCAACTTTTCTTCCTTCCACGTTTTTATTAGTACCCAGTCTCCAGCCTTGACTGAGTGAATCGGAAAATCCAGTGGCGGGCTCTGGGCCAGTAATCCTTTAGTTTTTAGTTCTGCAAGAGATTGGGATACTGCCAGTAAATAGTTCCTTAGGAACACGCCGTTCCCTGGTATTGTTGGGACCCCTTCTATCTTTCCTAAGTACGGGAGCCCGAATAACATCTCATATGGTGATACTCCTATGTCTTTCAGAGGTGCCGTTCGGATTCTTAACAAGGCTATCGGAAGGCACTTAGTCCAGGGGAGTCTCGTTTCCTCTACTAACTTGGTGATTTGGGTCTTAAAGGTGCCATTCATTCTTTCCACCTTTCCGGAACTCTGGGGATGCCATGGTGTATGCAATTTCCATTCAATTCCTAATGCTTCACATATCATTTTATGTGTTTTGGAGGCAAAATGGGTCCCTCTATCCGAGTCTATTGTTTCCACAATCCCATATCTGGGTATAATTTGCTCCAATAATACCTTGGCTACTGACTGTGAGGTGGCAGTTGCTGCAGGGAGTGCCTCTACCCATCTAGTGAAATGGTCCACTACCACTAACAGGTATTTCCATCTTTGTAGTCGGGGCAATTCGGTGAAGTCTATCTGTATTCTTTGGAAGGGCCTTATTGCCAATGGTTGTCCTCCTCCTGGGACTACTCTCATGATTTTCTTGTTGATTCGCTGACATATTACACAACCCCCTATGACTTGTTTGGCCATGGGATACATCCCACGGCAAGCGTAGGTCCTGAGGAGGGTATCAGAGGGCTTGGGTTCCCCAATGGCTTTGCCCGTGCAGCCTCCCTAATAACTCCCTTATAATTTCTTTGTTCAATAGCTGCTTTCCATCCGGTGTCCACCATTTCCCATTTGGGGTACGCCGGGCTCCCATTTCTCTCATGTGTTCCTGCTCTTTTTCACCAAAGATAGGTATCTTTCCTCGGGTTCCCTTAAAGGTATCAGTGACATCATTTCTACCGTCTGATCTGTGGCTGCTCTCTTTGCCACCTCATCCGCTGCCCTATTTCCTCGGGCTTCCAGGGTGTTACCCTTCTGATGCCCTGCCACATGTGCTATGGCTACCCATTCTGGTTTCTGCAAGGCCTCCAGTGTCTGTCCTATCAATTGCTCATGCACTAATTCTTCCCCCCCCCCCCCCCGAGCTGTTATCATTCCTCGCTCTTTCCAGATCTTCCCAAAGGTGTGTACTACCCCAAAGGCGTATTTTGAGTCGGTATACACTGTTCCTTCCTTTCCCTCCAATAGTTCCAAAGCTCTCATTAATGCGTATAATTCACAAGATTGGGCTGACCAACCACCAGGCAGCAGCCTGCCGCTTTCAATTTCCCCCATAGTTTCCCCATTCACTATACCATATCCACTATGTCTTTTTCCATCTATACACCTGGAGGACCCATCTATAAACCACCGGCTGCCCTCAGCCAGAGGTTGTTCTTCCAAATCTTCTCTACTTTTTGTCTGTAAATCTATTATTTCACTACAGCTGTGTTCTGGCTTCCCTGTCTCGTTTTCTCTTTCTTCGGGCGGGTACAGAAACTGAGATGGGTTTAAATTTTTGTCTGTAATCATGGTCAAATCGTCCTTTTCCATCAGGATAGCTTCATATTTTTAAATTCTAGAGTCCGTTAACCATCTGTTGGATTTCTGAGCCAATATTGTTCTCACCGTATGTGGGGTGGAGACCACCAAAACCCCCCCGAAGGTCAATTTCCTGCTCTCCTCTACTAGGACCACTGTGGCTGCCACTGCCTGTATACAGACAGGCCATCCTCATGACACTGCGTCCAATATTTTTGATAAAAATGCCACGGGCTGCCGGTTTCCCCCCCCCTCCTTTGAGTCAATACCCTGAAGGCTATCCCATTTTCCGCATTTACAAACAGATGTTGGGCAAGGCGTTTCTCAGCCCCTCTAGGTCTCGGGTCGCCCAAGGAATATACTGGGTTTGTCCTGCCTTTTTCAAAAGTAATGGCATCATTCTCCCCCTCAGCTCCTGTCTCTCGTTCACCATCTCCTGTTGTGGTTCTATCTGTATACTTTCCCACCTCATTCTTCTCTGGGCGTACCCCTGGCTTTCCTTTCTTTTCTTTCCATATCTTTTTCCATCTCCCTTATCTCTATCTCTAAGCATTTTATGGATGCCTCTATTTCCCTTCTACACTCCCTTGTTCTTTCCCCATCACTTTCTAATTCTGCTTCATTCTCAGTTTTGCCTTCTCTCTGATGCCTGCTGATTACTCACCTGTATTTCTGCGTTGTTGTCTCCCTCATACTCCTCATTTACTGCCTGACGGGTCCCATAAATCTTTCTGTCCCTGAGGTCCCTGAGGTCTTGCAGCCTTTTGATGTCTGCTTCTAGTTCCCGTGCTTCTTGCTTCATCCTTTCCTTTTCTCGTTGCCCCCTTCTCTGTCTATATTCCTTTATGTCTTGCTCATCGTTCCAAGTTGTGACTTCTCCCTCTATCTCCACTATTCCCTTTTACCAAAGGGCACTGCTTTGTTCCGTCCTGGCCGGAATAGGGAGGGGGATACCCAGGGACCCATAGGCTGGGGTACAGAGTTGATTTTTTTCTCCTGAAGCTCCTGACTTTCATGCTGTTTTGGGGGTCTTTCACCCTTGTTTGGGGTGGTATTCTTTTCCTGCTATGCTTTCCTCAGCCTTTCTCCTTCTATTCTAAACAATTTAAGTACGTCTAGTTCTTTTTCCTTTTTCGTTACTCGGGTTTCTGATTTATCCTTAGGCTTATAGTTCTTAATTAACACTTCCATTTCATCACACATGTTTATATCAAAATATAAATATATCAAAATTTATATCAACATTTATATCATATTTATATCATTCCGTGGGCCATTTCATAACCAATTTTTTGTCCTTTTTTTCCCCATTTCTCAGAGTGTTTTTTAATATCCTCTTTGGATACGGGGAACTTCCTACTTAGTAGTTCAACTGCAGTTATTTTATTTATTGTATTCGTCTTATGTTATGTTAGTGCACTTGGTCAGTCAGTTTAAATGCAGTCCTTGTTCTCACTCCGTTCTGTCTCTATAGTCACTGTGCTACCTATTACGCTATTTCTATCTTCTATAGTTCTACTATATTCCTTTAATATTTATTCCGAGGCATCGGCAAGCCTGTGATTCCTGCGATTCTTTCAGGATTTATTCTTCCCTTTCCCCTTACAAGCATAACAACTTTCCTCCAGATTAGGGGAAGCTTTTGAATTAACAAACACATTTAATGCCTGCCGTACTCAATCCTCATCGGAACCCAGTCGTGGCCACCAGACTGAACTCCCTTTGATCGGGTATTTCTGCCACTCAAAATAACAGAGTTGAATCATTTTTGACTTCTCCAATCCCTGGGTTTTTCCCTGCCCCCAATGGCTCAGCATTCGTCCCAACGGACTATCAGGCGGAATGCGGGGGTTGGGCTTACCGCCCTTCCCCTCCCTTTTGGGCTTTCCGTTTTCCCCGTCCTTTATAAACTCCACTGGCTCCCCATCCCCCAGAGAATCCAGTACAAAATCCTCCTCATAACCTACAAAGCCCTCCATAACCTGGCCCCATCCTACCTGACCGACCTCCTCCACAGGCACACTCCCACCTGCACCCTCCGCTCTGCCGCTGCCAATCTCCTATCCCCCCACATCCGGACTAAACTCAGATCCTGGGGGGACAGGGCTTTCTCTATCGCTGCTCCCACCCTATGGAACTCACTACCCCAAACCGTTAGAGATTCCCCCACACACACCACATTCAAAACATCGCTGAAGTCTCACCTGTTCAGTACTGCCTTCAACCACTGAAGGTCACCTCACCTTCTGTCTCCTTTCTCTGTTCATTTATTTATTTACTTATTTATCTATTTATTCATTTCCCTATGTTCTCAAAATCTCTGTAAAGCGTCTTTGAGTATATGAAAAGCGCTATATAAATAAAATGTTTTATTATTATTATTATTATCCTCCCGATCGGAATTCCCCTCCGATCTTTTATCCTCCCGATCGGAATTCCCCTCCGATCTTAGCTGTAATCGCCCGAGTAGTACTTAATAGTCAGTTTTCTTACCCGGGTCCTGTGCACAAGAATCACTCGATTTAGCTCCTCGCGATTTCCTGCTACTCCCACTTGTTTCTCGAGTCTCTGGTCCAGGTATCACTCGCTCAAACCGCTGACGGCAAGCAAGGAGTCTGAGACCGCTGAACTCAGCGGTGTGCACCGTCCCTTCTTCCGTATACTCCCGTCAGCCGGCCGGAGTGGCGATCCCGGACGAGCCCCCAAGCTTGTGAGATGCAAATGTGAGTGCTCACAATCACGATGCTCGAGACAATCCAGAGAAACAAGTATAGTTTATTTGCAAGTCTGCAGAGTTGGGTGCCTCTCCTCTCGAGACACATCGAGGTCGGGAAAATCCCTTCTTTTTATTCACTTCACTTTACAATTGTCACACCTTAAATTCCTCCCCTTTGGACTCCTTCCAATCGGAGCACTGAGGTGCACAATCTAACGACACCGCCCCCTGTTGCCTCCAACATCATACATCGCATGTGCATTTAAATGAGGCATCTTGTCATGCGGGGCGTTTTTGCAATATTCATTTATCTTATTAGGCAGGCGCAGTACAGAGTAGTTCTTGCCCTCTCTCCTAGTGCTCTGGATATCTTGCCCACTCTCCTAGTGCTCTGGTTATCTTGCCCTCTCTCCTAGTGCTCTGGTTATCTTGCCCTCTCTCCTAGTGCTCTGGTTATCTTGCCCTCTCTCCTAGTGCTCTGGTTATCTTGCCCTCTCTCCTAGTGCTCTGGTTATCTTGCCCTCTCTCCTAGTGCTCTGGTTATCTTGCCCTCTCTCCTAGTGCTCTGGTTATCTTGCCCTCTCTCCTAGTGCTCTGGTTATCTTGCCCTCTCTCCTAGTGCTCTGGTTATCTTGCCCTTATCCTTGGAATGTCACCATTTGTTCTTGTGGTTCTTATCTAGCCGAGCACAGTCGGGTCAGCTATTTCTCATGGTCCTTAGTTTAAATCAATTATCCCTTTTTACCTCTCTCTCACAATTTGATATCCAAAAAATTGATTTATTTTTCCAACACAATCAATGACTCCCTGGGAGGAGAAATCCAAAGATTCACTACATTTGTTCACAAGTTCGTAGGTTCTAGGAGCAGAATACGGCCTTTTGGCCTATCAAGTCTACTCCTCCATTCAATGATGGCCGATTATCTTTCCCTCTCAACCTCATTCTCCTGCCTTTGCCCCATAACCCCTGACATCCCTACTAATCAAGAATCTGTCAATCTCCACCTTAAAAATGTCTATTGACTTGGGCTCTACAGCCATCTGTGGCAATGAATTCCACAGATTCACCACCCTCTGACTAAAGAAATTCCTTCTCATCACCTTTCTGAAGGTTTGTCCTTTTATACTGAGGCTAAGGCCTCTGGTCCTAGACTCTCCCACTAGTGAAAACATCCTCTCCACATTCACTCTATCGAGATCTTTCACTGTTCGTGTAGAAATGTATCCTCATTTCAATCCTGAATGGCCTACGCCTTAATTTGAAACTGTGACCTTGTTCTTCTAACTCCTTAATCAAAAGAAATATTCTCAACTCTGCGAGAATTTTATATGTTACAGTGAGATTATTTCTCATTCAGGTATTGGTATTGGACTATTATTGTCGCCTGTACCAAAATACTGTGCGTATCTTATTTTGCTTACTCTCCAGGTTGATCATGTCATACAAAAGTACAGCAGGTAGTCCAAAGGAGAAAATTAACACAGTGCAGAATGTAGTGTTACAGTGTATTCTAGCCCACATAGATTCTGAGGACATGGCAGGGATTCTAATTGGATCAGTCACTTTCCACGGTTCACTCTCGGGAAAAGTGATCCGATATCTAGGATGGTGCATCCGAGGTTATTGGAGCAAGTGGAGCTCAGAAGGCAGTGGAGGCCAATTCACTGAATGCATTCAAGAGAGAGCTAGATAGAGCTCTTAAGGATAGCGGAGTCAGGGGGTATGGGGAGAAGGCAGGAACGGGGTACTGATTGAGAATGATCAGCCATGATCACATTGAATGGCGGTGCTGGCTCGAAGGGCCGAATGGCCTCCTCCTGCACCTATTGTCTAAGTGATGTCCATTCACTGACGTCTTTCAAAAAAAGCATCAAATGCATTGAGCTCATCAGGAACAGACGTGTTAATACCAGCGATACTGTCCAGCTTCACATTATCTATTAGAGCAGATAAGCCTTGTCAGAATCGGTAGGTGACCCGAAACATCACCCATTCCTTTTCTCCAGAGATGCTGCCTGACCTGCTGAGTCACTCCAGGTTTTTGTGTCTATCTTTGGTTTAAACCAGCATCTGCAGTTCCTTCCGACACATTTAATCTACAAACCTGCATGTCTTTGGAATGTGGGTGGAAACTGGAGCAACCAGAGAAATCCCACGCAGTCACAGGGAGAATGTCCAAACTCCGTACACAGTACCCGTAGTCAGGATCAAATCTGGGTCTCTGACGCTGCAAGGCAGCAACTCTACTGCTGTACCACTGTGCCTCTCACAGTGAAGCACTTCTTTTATTTTTGTTTGTTTATCATATTTTCTATTGAGTACGATGTTTACAACCTATTGAGCTGCTCTTACTAGTAAGTATTTCATTGTTCCATTTGCAGACATATAACAATAAAATATTCTACTCTTGACTCTCTCTCTCTCTTGAGGACATTGTCATTGTTGTCATGTTCAAAAGTGATAGGAGCAGAATTAGGCCATTCGGCCCATCAAGTCCACTCCGCCATCCAATAATGGCTGATCTATCCTTCCATCTTAACCCTATTCTCCTGCCTTCTCTTCGTAACCTCTGGCACCCATACTAATTAAGAATCTGTTTATCTCTGACTTGAAAAATATCCTTCTATGGCAATGAATTCCACAGAGTCACCACTCCCTGACTACAGAAATTCCTCCTCATCTCCTTCCGAAAGAAAGGTCCTTTAATTATGATGCTATGACCTCTGGTCCTAGACTCTCCCTATAGTGGAAACATCCTCTCCACATCCACTCTATCCAAACCTTTTACTATTCGGTAAGTTTTAATGAGGTCCCCCCTCATCCTTCCAAACTTCAGTGAGTAGAGACCCAGTGCCGTCAAACACTCACCATATATTAACTCACTCATTCCTGGGATAATTCTCGTAAACCTCCTCTGGACCTTCTCCAACGCCAGTACATCCTTCCTCAGATATGGTGCCCAAAATTGCTCACAATACTTCAAATGTGGCCTGACCAGTGCCTTAAAGAGCCTCAGCATTACATCCCTGTTTTTGTATCCTAGTCCTCTCGAAATGCTAGCATTGCATTTGCCTTCCTTACTACCCATTCAACTTGCAATTTTTTTTTTGAATCCTGCACCAACACTCCCAAGTCCCTTTGCACCTCCGATTTCCAAATTCTCTCCCCATTTAGAAAAAGGTCTATGCCTTTACTCCTACTACCAAAATGCATGACTGCACACTTTGCTGCACTATATTCCATCTGCCACTTCTCTGCCCATTCTCCCAACCTGTCCAAGTCCATCTGCAGAGTCCCTGATTCTACATTACCTGCCCCTCCACCTACAGTATCTTCATATCATCTTCAAACTTGGCCACCAAGCCTTCAATACCCTCATCCAAATTGTGTCTGGTGCGAAGGGTAAAGCAGAAGCACTCAACCAACATTTCTGTTCCGTCTTTACGAAGGAAGACATTTCATCAGTACCGGACCTGGGACATAGCAGTTCCAGATATGCCGAGCATCAATGTTACCACAGCAGGTGTCAGAAAATTATTGAAATACCTCCAGGCTCATAAATCCACGGGACCTGATAATGCGCCGGCTCATGTCCTCAAAGAATGTGCTATTAGAGCTGCTCCAATACTCCAAAAGATCTACCAAAAGTCGTTAATTACTGGAACCTTGCCTAAAGACTGGCTCTATGCAAATGTTACCCCAATCTTTAAGAAATGGGACAGGTCTTCACCATCCAACTACCGTCCAGTGTCACTTACTTGTATTGCGAGCAAGCAATTGGAACATATTATGCACAGCAACATTATGGGGCATCTGGAGAGATTCTCACTTCTCTGTGACAGACAGCACAGATTTAGGAGAGGACGATCTTGTGAAACACAGCTAGCTGGACTGGTTAATGACTTGGCCAAGTTTTGGATGCCAGGGGTCAAGTCGACCTTTGCATTATGGATTTTAGTAAAGCTTTTGATGTGGTGCCCACCAACGCCTGTTAGCAAAACTTGACCATCTTGGCATCCGAGGTCCTATCAAGAAATGGATCGAAAACATTCTAACCAAATGACACCAGAAGGTATTACTCAATGGTCAATCTTCATCCAGATGTCCAGTGTCTCAGGAGTATCCCAGGGTACTGTCATGCCCCCCCTGCTCTTTCCAACCTACTTAAGTGACATTTCAACTTGTGCAACATCTGAAGTCAGATTATTCGCAGATGATCTGATTCTCTACAGACCCATAAACTCTCTGAATGACTGCGATACCCTTCAACAAGACATCAATTCACTCTGCAAGTGGGAATCTTCCTGGCAGATGAAATTCAACAAATCCAAGTGCTATGTCATGAGAATGACCCACAAGAAGAATTTTCATCATTATCAGTACTTCATGGGAAACTCTGCACTCCAGGAGGTAAAACATCACCACTACTTGGGTATCGAACTGTCAGACAACCTCAGCTGGGCAAAACATATTAACCAAGCTATCTCAAGCTCAAACAAAATCCTTGGTCTCCTGCGATGAAATTTCTGGAACTGTACAAAACCATAAAGGACTTTGCTTTCAAAACGCTAGTACGTCCAAGGCTGGAATACTGTAGTGCCATTTGGGATCCCTACAAAGTGACCCACATTAACAACCTTGAGAATGTCCAGAGAAGAGCTGCCAGGTTTGTAACCGGTAACTATAGAAAGACCAGTAGTGTCACAGAAATGCTTCATGAACTCAAATGGGACACCCTCCAAAGACGCCGTAAAATAACCAGGTTTACTGCAGTCTACAAATAAACCCACTCATTAGCTTCATCCAACATTGCCCATCTTTCATACAGTCGGAACAACAGACCAGGAACTCGACTAAACCAATCCTTGAATTTAATAATCATCAAGACCAACAAAGACTGTTTCCGCTACTCGCTGTACTCCAGAACCATCCCTGTTTAGAATCCTTTGCCACCGCATATAAAATCTGCTGCTGGTAGTAAATCTTTTAAACTGTTGCTTGCAAACTCTAAATTTTAAATCTGCAACTCCATGCATGAGGAACTGGACGTTTATAGCCCATCAGCGGCGGTTGGTGCAGTATCAACAAGACAAGACAAATCATTAAAATAAAACGTGAAGAATAGCGGTGGAGATTGACACATCCTTGATAAGTAAGGATTTATTCACAAAATGCTGGAGTAACTCAGCAGGTCAGGCGGCATCTCAGGAGAGAAGGAATGGGTGACGTTTCGGATCGAGACCCTTCTTCAGACTGATATCAGAGGTTATGGGGCTGGAGAATGGGGTTGAGAGGGAAAGATCAGCCATGATTGAATGGCGGAGTAGACTTGATGCCCTAATTTTGCTCCTAAAACTTTGAACTTATATTAAACACTTCACCGTGACTGATCACTGCTAATTTCTACTTCGATATCAAAATCGCTCACGTTTAATGCATCTTGGGAAGGACATCACCAGGACAAAAATGAATACAACCAAACATATAATAAAAAGTGGATTTCTCAAGACTCGCCATCTCTGGGACCTGGCGAAGCGAATCATCGCCGGTGGTATTTCTGAAGAAGCGTCTCGACCCGAAACGTCACCCATCCCTTCTCTCCAGAGATGCTGCCTGTCCCGCTGAGTTACTCCAGCATTTTGTGTCTATCTTCGGTATTTTTGGAACTATAGTTATTACTATAATGTGGGAAATTCGTGGCGATTGGAACAACATTTTTTTAATTTTGGACGTGGTCGCGGATGCGGTGTTTTTGTTTGCTCTCTCTGAATCGGCGGGTATTTGCAGCTGAGTTTAGCAACAGAAGATGTACCTGATAACGCGTGGACGCCAGGCGCGTTTAAAAATAAAAGTCACGGTTAATATTCGTGTCTCTGATGATTACTCTCTAAACACGCCCAGTGGGGCGGCGTGGACACCTTTGTTCTTTCTACCCTCTCTGCTCGGCGTGCAATGTAACCCGGCGCGGATGTTCTTTTCCTTTACTTTCTCCTTGTGTGAGGTTACTCTCATTCTTCCCTTTTTTTCTCGAACAATCATTTATTTTCTTCATGCACTCACAATGACAGCAACAAGTACTCTCCAGACCTGTTACAATCCTGTTGCCGCCGTTTGACTTCAATAAACCTAACGCGACGCGCTGGCTCAGCTGACCTGTGCCAACGGGAGTATATGACCTCGAATTAATTGCTGCCAATTCCCACCTATTTAACGCTACCCAGGCTACATATATTTTACAACAAACATTTGTAACCTGCTGACCCAAATGAACTATAAAGTTTTCATAGCAGGGCAAAGATAGCAGGAGTAAGATCATCAATCACAGTGACCACAGCTCTGATCAATATTGTGTCGGTGATAACCGACTGATGGTAAACATTCAATGAGGCTGTTCACGCAGTAATGGGTGTAGAATGGGTATGCATTTCATTAACAAAGAAGGGCGTTCTTCGTCTTTCAAACGGAACTAGTTTCCAACCCGAAACATCTTTGTACAAAATGAGATATCCTCCCTTACCCATTAAAATGTTGATGTAACATATGTAGAGATTTAACAAGAGGGAATCTAACAGCAAAGCCGAGAATCCGGGCAGATGGTCAGAAATGAAAAGCCGAGTCAGATCTGACTGAAAAAAAGCGGAGCATTCTTCGGGTTACTGGTTAACCCTTTATCGCCGTCGCTGGTTATTCAGTCATCAGGATTGCTTAGAATCCCGCTCTTATTTAACAAATTAGTTTAGTTACAGCCGAATACAATATTTTCAATTGTCCAAGAAATATAATTTGGCCAACTTTTTTTCGGCTTTGAACGAACTGAAGTATTTTAAATTGGGAATTATTTAAAAGTGAGTACTTCACAGTGAATTGTGCAATTATTGGTAAATATCAGCGTATTTTTTATATAAATCATTGAACAGTAATACCAAGGTCAGTATTAGGCCTGGGTTATTTCTGTGTCTGAATTTCCTCTGTTGTATCAGAGGAACTCGCGTTTGTTTCCTGAAATTGCTATTTGTTTCTACCGTTTTTATTTCTAAACTAATATGGAATAATCACAAAATAAATAGGATATCACAAAAAAAAGGTAGTCTTCCAACACAGTGTGGCAGTGATGTTTCAGACTGGAGCCCTATCTTGCCTAATAGTAGCTGGAAAGGACACAAAATGCTGGAGTAATTCGAGGGGTCAGACGGTATCCCTGGAGAACATGGATTGGTGACCTTTCGTGTCTGGGCCCTTCTTCGGACCAACAGTAAGTGGACCTTGCTGAATAGAATCCAACCTTTCAAAAAATAATAACTGCATGGATTTACTAATCACATAAGGCGATTATTCATCACCAGAAATTTGCAGTGAGTTTTTTTCCTTTATATTTCAATTAATTTCTCCAAACTTTCATTGCTGCTCCACTACACGTCTTGCCCAAAAACCAAGAGTCGGGAGTGTGAAATTGTCACATGTACAGACAACGGAACATTTTCACTTGATCCTAGATTATCTCCTTTATCTCGTTCACCGTAGCTAAGTTTTACATTTTTATGTCTTTATTTACCTATTCTAATTGTTGGCAGGTAAGTTTCATATCAAGGGAGTTCAACGTTTATGTCCAACTCAACTTCAGTTGCTTGATGCTTCTGCTTTTCACACTTGCTTCTGGCTCGCTTCTCACCACCCCCAGACTCCCAGCTGTAATTCCCGGATTTCCAATCTCTCCACTCCACCCTCGCCGTTATCCCTTCACTGATTTGTAAACTATTCACCTAGTTTCTTTAAATCCACTTTGCATTCCGCTTTGGGGAGGTGGGTGGTACTGGAGTATGGCTGGCTATATATAGTGTTGAAACAGCTGAGAATTATTAGAGAAATGTTTACACCGTGGAAACAGGCCCACCGAGCCCACGCCGAGCATCGGTCACCTGTATACTAGTTCTATGTTATGATCGTTTCGCACAACAGTGGCAATCGGTCTACAAACTTGCACGTCTTTTGAAAGTGAGAGGCGACCCAAAGCAAGGGTGCAGGAGGGAGACACCTCACAGGTAGGAAGAACCTACAAACCCCGCACATACAGCACCCGTAGTCAGGATTGAACTTGGATCTCGGTAATTGTGAGGCAACGGCTCTACCGCTGCGCCGCGACAGTGTCAGTGTTCCACAGGAAACGGGGAGGAAACCAACAGAATTAGCATTAGCACGGACAATTAAACGGCTACAATTCAACAGGTGAACAGAAAGACAAATTTGGCAGAAAGTTTTAGCGTGAGAAGAGCGAGCCAAATGGCATGTGGTTAGAAGCTTTGGCAACAAACAAACATGCCAAGTGCTGGAGTAACTCGGCAGGTCAGGCAGCATCTCTGGGGAACATGGGGTTCTGGTTGATTACTGCGGAAACACCTCATAAGCGGTTATCTCGCGCATGGAAAGAGACGTTTCAGGGCAGGACGCTTCCGACTGATTGTAGTAGAGAGAAAAAGCTGGAAGAAAGATAGGGGTGGTCCCACCTCTCTTCCTGCTTTTTACCCTCAAAGTCTGAAGAAGGGTCCTGATCCAAAACATCACCAATCCATGTTCTCCAGAGATGCTAAATTACTTCAGCATTTTGTGTCATTTTTGGTAAACCAGCGTCAGTTCTTTATGTCTACCTTTGGCAAATGTAGAGGGGGATAAGAGGGTGAAGGGTGAGGAGGACAAAGGGCCACCAGTCCATGGGGAGATTTAAGTCAAATCGTGCAATTTGGTGTTGAGAAACAAAACATAACTATAAATGATGTAATGTAAAGATTATGAACCATTATAATTTATAAGCAGAGTATGATCAGTGGGATACTTAGCTGGTCATAGTGTCAACAGCATGGAAACAGGTCCTTCATACCAACTTGCCCACCACGACCAATGTGCCCCATCTACACCAGTTCCACCTACCTGCATTTAGCTCATATACCCTCTAACCTATCCTATTGATGTACGTGTCCAAATGTCTTGTGATGGCATCTGCCTCAACTACCTCTTCTGGCAGCTTGTCCATATAACCACCATCCTTTGTGTGAAAAGATTGCCCCTTAGATTCCAATTATATCTTTCCCCTCTCACCTTAAACCTATGTCCTCTGGTTCTTGATTTCCCTACTCTGGGTAAAGAGTGCATTTATCCTATCTATTCCCCTCATACATTTATAGCTCTCTCAGATCACCCCTCATTCTCCTGCATGCCAGCGAATAAAGTCCTAGCCTCTTCAACCTCTTCCAATCGCTGTGGCCCTTCTCTGCACCGTAACAAAATTTTTCCTATAACAGGGTGGCCAAAACTGAACACAATACTCCAAATATGGCCTCACAAAATGCCTTGTACAAGTGTAGCATTACATTCCGACTTCTCTACTCAGTACTCCGACTGATGAAGGCCAATGTGCCAAAAACCTTCTTGACCACCCTATTTTCCTGTGATGCCATGTTCAAGGAATGATGTTACTATGTCCAACTGATCCAGCTGCAGTTTTTGATAACCCTCTTCGCTTTATATGTGCTCCCCACTTTTGTGGCCAACTGCAAACTTACTAATCATGCCTTATATATTCTCATCCAAATCATTGATATAAACCACAAACTACAATAGGCCCAGCACTGATCCCTAAAGGACATCACTAGTCAAAGGGTGCCAGACAGAAAAACAACCTTCCACCATCACCCTTTGCATTCAGTCGGCTAGGTCGCACTGCATCCCATGGAAACTAAAGGGGAAATGATCTGAGTGATAGAGGACTGGAAGCCGAGAAATTGATGAAAAAGTGGAAATAATGCAGAAGTCCAAAAGATTTGAAGAGGCAGATTTTGTCCAAACAGAACTTTTCAAGAGACCACTTTACTGCATGTAATAAATAAGAACTGCAGATGCTGGTTTATACCAAAGATAGTCACAAGATGGTGGAGTAATTCAGCGGGTCAGACAGCATCTCTGGAAAAAACTTCACCTATCCTTTTTCTCGAGAGATGCTGCCTGACCCGCTGAGTTACTCCAGCACTTTGTGTCTATCACTTTGCAGTATATCTATACACTATATCTTGTGTTCCTCTCCCTTGGGTATCACAAAATAGTGTGTTAACATGTAAAAGGCATCAGTGGGTACTGAAGGAATGAATGCAAGGGAAGTATTCTGTAAATATAGTAGGTGTAGACTGGGTAATCTCAGCAAGAGCAGATGGTGAAGATGTTCTGCCCCCAATGTGTTTGTTTGCTTGTGCTGTCATTTCAGAGACATGGTGTGGGTTAGTTTGTAAACCAAACAGGACTGTGCAGAGATAGAGTATTAAATATCATAGGGGTGAAATTAAATGCATTCATTGACTGAGCTGATTTTATTGCGAAGGACCTCGTGTGGCCAGCAGAAGCTGATTTTCTATCTCCCCTGTGTTATTTCCCTCTGCCGTATGAAGGACTCTTGATCCCTCTCCTTCATAAATCTTATGAAAGACGTAACCACCAGCTTCAACACAATGGACTCTGCTGGATATATCATGAAGAATTTCTCAAGGTCATTCCGGGGCTATGAATTTTACCTTGCTTTGTCGCACATGTAATACAATGGCCAATCATCCAGAGGAATGTGTTCCTTAGCTGCTCCTCTTACAGTTCGCACAGGGTAACAGGGTGAATGCAGTTCATGAATCTCCATGCGTGAATGCATTGTGGCAACTTCCAGGAATTCTGTAATTCTGGATCGGGTAAAACAGGTGGTGGGATTTCTATACATGTTGGCATCTTCCTTTCAGAAAGCTTCTGGGGATAAGCATATAAGAATACAAGAATACATATATACTATCTACTGTGCTGAGAGCTGTGACAGAATTCCTGAAACTTATTCATCAGCGTGTTTTTTCCTTACAGTAGGAATTATATTGGCATTAATTTGAATAGCTATAACTTGACTCTCGTTCTCTTTCATTACCCTTCCTGATCAAATATATTGTATGTCTCCATCATAAAACTGGGGTAAAAATTAGCATTTTAGAAGTCTGAGAGTCATCAGCTACATATATTGCTGTTACATTCCCATATTTATCTCTATTTTAGATTTTCTATCAACATTATATTTTTCACTCCTTATTATATTCTATTAAAATATTTTCTTTGCCCACCAGATATCTTCTTCACCCTACAACTATAGCTTTTGCTGAATCTGTCTAACTTTGCACTAAATGTTGTACCCGTTATCCTTTATCTGTGCATTGTGGACGGCTTGCTTGCATTCATGTATAATCGTTTCTTTGACTGGATAGCGCATAAACAAAAACATTCACGGGACCTCGGTACACATGACAATAATAAACCAAACAAAATTAAACTAAATTCCTATCAAGGATGTTTCTGTTTTCCTTTAAAACTACATCAATTCAACCAGACGGGACTGTTTAAACTTAGTACCTTTGCTTTGCAGGGATATCCATGGGCCATTTCATTTAAAATAACATCCTTGCTGGAACTTCATGGCTGTGGCACTCTCTTTGGTTTTGGGTGATCCTCACTGGTAGATGACTGCCCAAGCAATGAAAAGTGAAATCTATCATTTTGCATCATACAATAACAACATGCATTTATCAAGCACTCCTGAAGCAGGAAAATGTCCGAAGTAGCTTCACTGAAACATTTTCAGTTAAAATCAGACAAACCAATGCGGGCATGTGACAAAAATGTGGTCAAAGAGATGGATTTAAGAATGAGGATGGAAAGGTATAAACAAAACATGGCTTGAAAGAAAATTCTGGAGTTTAAGACACTTGCAGCTGAGGATGTAGTTTTAAAGGTAGAATTCATTAATTTGGTGACACACAAGAGACCAGAAGTAGAAATGTAGCAGAAATGGGTTGTTTTCACAGCAGGCAGATCCTGAGGCCCTGCAGGGCATTGATTGTATGGATGAATAAGGGGTAGGCCATTTAGAACGGAGATGAGGAAAACTTTTTCAGTCAGAGAGTTGTGAATCTGTGGAATTCTCTGCCTCAGAAGGCAGTGGAGGCCAATTCTCTGAATGCATTCAAGAGAGAGCTAGATAGAGCTCTTAAGGATAGCGGAGTCAGGGGGTATGGGGAGAAGGCAGGAACGGGGTACTGATTGAGAATGATCAGCCATGATCACATTGAATGGCGGTGCAGGTTCAAAGGGCCGAATGGCCTACTTCTGCACTATTGTCTATTGTCTATTGATGAGAATGGAGTTAGAAATGAGGAACTGCAGATTCCAGTTTTACAAAAAAAGACACAAGCCGTTGAAGTAGCTCAGCAGGTCATGCAGCATCTCTGGAGAACATGGATAGGTGATGACGTGTCCTGCCCTGAAATATAAGGCATCCATGTTCTCCAGAGATGCTGCCTGACCCGCTGAGTTACTCAGGCACTTTGTGTCTTTTTTTAATGAGAATGGAGGTGTTACTGGAAGGATATCAATATAGGTCAGTGAGTGCAAGGATGGAAAACAGTGAGCCAGTACCTTCAGCAGCCATACATGCCCAGGCCATAACACCCCCACCACTGTGTTTCACAGATGAGGTGGTATGCTTTGGATCTTGGGCAGTTCCTTCTCTCCTCCATACTTTGCTCTTGCCATCACTCTGATATAAGTTAATCTTAGTTTCATCTGTCCACAAGACCTTTTTCCAGGACTGTGGTTGCTCTTTTAAGTACTTCATGGCAAACTGTAACCTGGCCATCCTATTTTTGCGGCTAACCAGTGGTTTGCATCTTGCAGTGTAGTCTCTGTATTTCTGTTCATGAAGTCTTCTGCGGACAGTGGTCATTGACAAATCCACACCTGACCCCTGAGGAGTGTTTCTGATCTGTCGGACAGGCGTTTGGGGATTTTTCTTTATAATAGAGAGAATTCTTCTGTCATCAGCTGTGGAGGTCTTCCTTGGCCTGCCAGTCCCTTTGCGATTAGTAAGCTCACCAGTGCTCTCTTTCTTCTTCATGATGTTCCAAACAGTTGATTTTGGTAAGCCGAAGGGTTGGCTGATATCTCTAACAGTTTTATTCTTGTTTCTCAGTCTCATAATGGCTTCTTTGACTTTCATTGGCATAACTTTGGTCCTCATGTTGATAAACAGCAATAAAAGTTTCCAACGGTGATGGAAAGACTGGAGGAAAGACTAGGTGCTGAGAGCTCTCTTATACCTGCATTAAGGTGGCATTTAAACACACCTGAGCAATTACAAAGACCTGGAAGCCATGTGTCCCAAACATTATGGTGCCCTGAAATGGGGGGACTATGTATAAACACAGCTGTATTTTCTACAGCGCTGAAACCAAAATGTATAAAAATAGCCTTTATTAAAACCTCACAGTGTGCATTTTAACCACATGTGATTTTTTTTCTATTACAAATCTCAAATTGTGCAGTACAGAGGCAAATAAATAAATGATATAAGAAAATAACTGCAGATGCTGCTACAAATCGAAGGTATTTATTCACAAAATGCTGGAGTAACTCAGCAGGTCAGGCATCATCTCAGGAGAGAAGGAATGGGTGACGTTTCGGGTCGAGACCCTTCTTCAGACTGAATAAATAAATGATGACTCTTTGTCCCAAACATTATGGAGGGCACTGTATGTCCTCTGATTCTGAATTCCCCCATTCTGGGAAAGAGGTGCTGTATCTATCCCTCTCATGATTTTGTATACATCTTGTATAAGATCTCCTCATTCCCTCGTCCTCCTGCGCTCCAAGGAATAGAGTCCTTGCCTGCTCTATTGCTCCCTGTAGCTCAGGCCCTGGAGGCCTGAAGGTTAGGCCCTCGACAGTTAATTTGAAGCCTACATGTGGAATCCAACAGACTTTCAAATTATCCTAATGTGGAGGTCGGTGTCGTACTGGAATGTCTAAGATTTAGTTTTAATCATAATCCTTTCCACATGGGCTATATCAGTGTGAAAGGCAAACGATTGCCACGTTACTGTTGCAGCAAATGAGGTTCAAATGGGGTCCATGGCTTGGATATTTGAACATGCAAACAAGGGCAGCAACATGATAATCAGCTATAATTATCTTTCACATTTAAGGTGAAGGGAAAAAGATTTAATAGGAATCTGAGGGGCAATCTTTGCACACAGAGGGTGCTGGGTGTATGGAAGGAGATGCCAGAGGAGGTAGATGAGGCAGGGACTATCCCAACATTTAAGAAACAGCCAGGTACATGGATCGAACAGGTTTGGAGGGATATGGGCCAAACGCGGGACTAGTGGAGCTGGGACATGTTGGCCGGTCTGGGAAAGTTGGGACGATGGGTTTGTTTCTACCCTATATGACTCCATGACAATGAGAGTGTCAGTATTAAAGTTGTGTGGTTTTTGGCACAGGGAATCATGCAACACCGCCCAAATCCTGCATGCAAGATCTTCCATTGAAACCTTGCAGGAGCGATTCAAACGTGGTGTCCATGGCAGAATGGTACCCACTTCTGTGCCGCAAAGCTTTAGCGAAGCATGACAATATTTACCCCGGATTTTGCTGCTACATGTCGCGGCATTTGACTGCATTAAATCCCCTCTTCAGTCCCAAATGACAAAAGACCTAATCCTCATAACCCACACTGATCCTCTTGAGCTGGGCTCGCACGTTATGTCCGTTTGGTGACTTACAGTGGGGGGGGGGGGGGGGGGAGTGACAGAGGAAGGAGTTTGTCAGAGTCGAGTTTGGCTTTGTGTGGTCCGAGTCGGTGGTGCCTGAGGGCGACACCTGCCGGAGGCACTGACAGATTGCACAGTGCCCAAAGCTGGTACCCAGCATCTTCTGCCGGTTCTCACAACCAATGAAGTGCTGCTCCACTCCGGTCTGTCCAGAATCATGAAGGTCACGTTGTTAAAAACATGAAAACCCCTTTCAACCCAGCCTGGCAATGCCTGGAGAGAGGCAAAGGGATGCGCTGGGAACCCCAACACATGCGCTCTTTCAAACCAGCAAGGGGGCTGGACGCTATTCACACACAAAAAACCGGGACCGTACATCTGAATATTATGAATTATGCAGTCATTTCATATCGCTTCAGAGAGCGCCCAGCAATTAAATTAAATGTTAGATGGCATGATTTCCACGCTGTGCAATCTTTAGAAGGTAACATGTTTAAAACTGTGAACAATTAACTTCGATTTCTTGGCGTCTCTCGGTTTCCGCATTATTAGGTTTAAGCGTTGTCCAGGGAATTCCCCATTTACACCGATTTTTTGCAACATTGCATTTGTCTAGACAATAGAAATCAACAATGAGTCTCCGGATTACTCAATATTGAAAATTAGCGTTTAATGCTGCCATGTCATTTTTTTTTTTGTGTCCAATTTTTTTAAAATTATCACGTTTAACCTTTATATTTTGAGACTTGAGGCTTTGCAATTGGAGAAATGTAATATAACATTATTCCATAAATCTATCTCTGGATATTCCACTTGAACTAATTTCATCTCTTTGTGGATTATAGCAACACTGACAACACGCTTTACGTCGCTATTCATTAAAATCATAATTTATAAAACTTAATACGTACACCGAGCCGTGACACCTTACAGTATATTAATATGGTCCACTTTATTTTCGCTGCGAATGAATTAATTGTATCATAACTTCTCCCCCGTTCTCTTCCATCCATCGGACTCAACACTATCTGGTGAAAAGACAGATTTATTGCAAGTCGCCCCAACCAAGGGTAAGCTGACAACAGAGAAATGCGGCAAATACTCAGCGGGACGAACAGCAAATGTGGAGAATGAAACAGAGTTAGCTTTGCGGGTTGGCGATTTTTCACCAGATGGATAATTATTCGACCCAAGTTAATGTTTATTCATAACTCTTAATCGACGATTTATAATTGGTTCCCTCTCGGACTATGATTTCCTTTTTTTAATTGAAAGATTCCCTGAATCAAATTAGCAAAAAAAAACTATTTGTGCCACATGGTGTTTCAAACAATATTACCGAAAGAGCAACATTTGCATAATAATACAATACTTAGGAACACCGATTTTGAAATACTCGGAATATGAATATCGAATCCTTCTATTAAAGGGTCACCATAGATCAGGAGATCAAAATATCTTTAGTGTGAAACTCATTGAATCGATAAAATCAAGGCGAGGAATTTTATTCCGAACAAAGCATTCTTAATTATTACTACACTCGAGCAAGTTTAAGACAATTATACGTTGTACACATCGATGCGCGCTGGCGGATTGAAAAGAAAGCCGTTGTAATTATATACGAACAAAGACATGCAATAAAATCAGATATGAAGTTGTTTTTAAATAAAACTTGGGTTGTGAGGCGTATGTGTTTACTGTGGACGATTGCAGGAAGGTGTCAGCTTGGCAAGTGTCTCCCCCTAGTGAACTGCCTGGAGACATTCAAACAACCGAAGTCAATTGATACAAGTGATTACTCCACAGAAAAATAATTGCTTATATTGTAAACCCAAAACTGTCACAATTCCTTCTTGAATCCACACTCAAACGGATCGCACAATAATTATGAATAATATTGTGACTTTGAATGCGTGGCAGTGGAAAATATGCGTACAGGGAAATATTTTTCAAAACTCCTATTTTAAGATATGTGTTTAACTCATAAATAAGACTCTTGAGTGGGTGATGATAGTTGGTACTCCATAACCATACTCAAGATATAGCCTCAGATTATTATCTCAATGGTGTCAGATTAGGAAAAAGGGAAGTGCAACGAGACCTGGGTGTCCTTGCACACCAGTCACTGAAAGTAAACGTGCAGGCAGTGAAAAAAGCTAATGGCATGTTGGTCTTCATAACGAGAGGATTTGAATATAGGAGTAAAAAGGTCCTTCTGTAGTACAGGGCCCTGGTGAGACCACATCTAGAGTATTGTGTGCAGTTTTGGTCTCCTCATTTCAGTAAGGACATCCTTGCAATTGAGGCAGTGCAGCGTAGGTTCACGAGGTTAATCCCCGGGATGGCGGGACTGTCATATGAGGAAAGATTGGAAAGACTGGGCTTGTATTCACTGGAATTTAGAAGGATGAGAGGGGATCTCATAGAAAAGACCCGCACAACTCTAATCTTACTTCAGCGGAGAAATAATTCTACTGAGCACCTTTGCACTACCATGGACTTGATTCTAATTATGTTTTGCACTAATCTTTTGTTTGCAGTCTTTTACATTTTACTGTCTTGTAAAATGTATGTTCAATATATGCATAATTTATTTTTTGTGTGTTTGTACAAATCTGTGTGCCTGTGATGCCGCTGCAAACATGATTTTCATTCAACCCGCAACTCACCATACTTGTGCATGTGACAATAAGCTAGACGAGAGAGTTGCAGTAACTTGTTTTGCTAATTTACTTCTAATTTTGCAGCGATCGCAATGGTGTGTGGTGACCCCTGGTGGATTATAGGCAGCGTTGCGGAATGAACAGAAACCTGCCTCAGTATTTCAAAGGTCAAGAGTGTTTAATTGTTATATGTACTAACGGCAATATAATGAAATACTTGCTACAGCTTAACAGGTCTATAAACGCAATGTCACACCGAAAAATATATAATAATAAAAAATAACCATAATAATGCAAAAACCAGTCTGGTGGTTGCTGGGAAGAAGCAGTCCTTGAACCCAGCGGTCGCAGTTTATCAGGCTCCTATACCATCTTTCTGATGGTAGTAACAAAATGAGAGTGTGGGCAGTTGGGTGGGTCTTGCTGAACCAGACCATGATGCAACCAGTCAGTATGTTATCTGACATACACCTGCAGAAATTTGATAGATTAGGTACCAAGATACCGAATCTCCCCAATCTTTTAAGGATGTAGAGGCATAGATGAGATTTATTTGTGATGGCATCAATGTGTTCCGTCCAGTATAAATCTTCAATGGTAGGAATGCTAGGAATGAGAGAGGTAATGACTCTCCACTGCCGTTTCTTCGATGCACACAGGTTTTTGGAACCCCTTCTGAAGTCAACAATCAGCTTCTTCGTTTTACTGATGTTGGTAGCAAGCTTGTTGTTGTGGCACCATCAATGAGATTTTCAATTTTGGGGGAGTCCAGAACCAGGGGTCACAGTTTAAGAATAAGGGATAGGCCATTTAGGACTGAGACGAGGAAACATTTTTTCATTCAGAGAGTTGTGAATCTGTGTTATTCTCTGCCACAGAAGGCAGTGGATGCCAATTCACTGGATGTTTTCAAGAGAGAGGCAGTGCTGGCTCGGAGAGCTGAATGACCTACTCCTGCACCTATTTTTCCATGTTTCTATGCTTCTAATCTCCCTCCTGTACTCGGTCTCTTTATTATTCATTATTCGTCCATCATTGGCAAATTTAAAGATGGCTTTGGAGCTGTGTCTGGTTGCACAGTCGTGTGAATAGAGAGAGTTTAAAGCAGGAGCCGTGAGGTGCTTCTCTGTTGATGGTTATTGAGGAGGATGTGTTGTTTCCAATTCGTACTGATTGCAGTCTGCCAATGAGGAAGTGGAAGATTTGATTACATAAGGAAGTGCAGAGACATAGTTCTCAGCTTAATGATAAGTTTGGAGGGGATGATGGTGCTGTATGCCATGCTGTAGTTTATGAATAACAGCCTGAAATATGTGTTGTTGATGTCCATATTGTCCAGTGCAGAGTGGAGAGTCAGCAAGATTACATCCCTTGATGATCTGTTGTGGTGGTAGGTGAATTGGAGTGGGTCCAGGTCCTTTTATAAGGCAAGAGTTAATATGCGTCATAACCAACTTTTCAAACCATTTCATCACAGGTGTGTTAGTGCAACTGGTTGGTAGTCTTTTCGGCATATCGTCTTCCTCTTCTTGGGCACTCGTATTATTGATGTCCTTTTAAAGCAGATGGTAACCTTGAACATACATCATGAAAGTTTGAAGATGTCCATAAAGCCACTGGCCTGGTAGTCCGCCAAGGTTTTAAGAATGCAGCCAAGGTACACCAACAGGGCCAAATGCATTCCGAGGGTTCACCCTCATGAAGAATCTTTTGATAGCGGCCATGGTAATTGGAATTGTTATATGGGATGCAATGAAAGCATATTTGAGAGGACAGATAATAAGTTATACGTCCAAAATTAAGAAAGAATATATGGCCGAAGTAGAGCAATTGGAGAAAGAAATTACAAAATTAGAAAAATAATCTCAAAGGTATGTAACGGAAGAGAAACGATGACAACTTATCAATAAGAAGTTACAATATAATACATTACAGACATACCGAACAGAAAAAGCAATTATGAGAACTAAACAGAGGTACTATGAGTTAGGAGAGAGATCTCATAAGGTCCTTGCCTGGCAGTTGAAAGCCGAACAGTCTTCGAGAACGATTAACGCCATTAGAATAAATACAAATAAAATTACTTATAAACCTTTAGAAATTAATGAAACCTTTAAAAAAAATTATTCTGAACTATATACCAGTCAGAATCACAAAAAGATGCTAATGAGATAGATTTTTTTTAGCACAAATAAACCTTCCTAAATTAAATTTAGAAGAACAGATGGGATTAGATATACCTTTTTCATTAAAAGAGGTCAAAGAAGTTTTAATATCACTACAGAGTAATAAATCCCCAGGAGAAGATGGGTTCCCACCAGAATTTTATAAAAAAATTAAAGAATTATTAATTCCTCCTTTTATGGAGGTAATACAGCAGGCGGAAAGAACACATAACCTCCCAGAGTCTTTTACAACAGCGATTTTAACAGTAATACCAAAAAAAGACAGGGACCCTTTAAAACCAACATCATATAGACCTATATCTTTGCTGAATACAGATTATAAAATAGTAGCAAAAATTTTATCTAATAGATTGTCTAAGTATTTACCAAAATTAGTACATATGGATCAAACTGGATTTATTAAAAATAGACATTCTGCAGATAACGTAACTAGGTTACTTAGTATAATGCATTTGGCACAAAAGAGGAATGAAATAAGTGTAGCAGTAGCTCTGGATGCAGAAAAAGCATTTGATAGGTTAGAGTGGGATTTTTTATATAAAGTATTGGAAAAATATGGGTTAGGAACAACTTTTATAAACTGGATTAAAACTCTAAATGTGAATCCCAAAGCTAAAGTAGTGACAAATGGCCAAATTTCAACACCGTTTCAATTAAAAAGGTCAACTAGACAAGGATGCCCATTATCACTTGCTTTTTTGCCCTGGCGATAGAACCGTTAGCTGAACTAATTAGAACTGACCCAGATATTAAGGGTTTTAAAGTCAATCAGGAAGAATTTAAGATTAACTTATTTGCAGATGATGTTTTGATATACTTAACAAAACCATTAGATTTGTTGCGCAAACTATCTTTTAGATTAGAAGAATATGGAAAAATATCAGGTTATAAAACAATTTGGGATAAAAGTGAAATTCTACCCCTTACTAAAGGAGATTACACTCAATGTCGATTACTAACCCAATTTAGATGGCCATTAATTGGTATAAAGTATTTAGGTATAAGAATTGATAATGATATGAAGAACTTATATAAATTAAATTATTTATTATTACTAAGAAAAATAAAAGAAGACCTTGATAAATGGATGACATTACCAATAACATTAATAGGAAGAGTTAATGCCGTTAAAATGAATAAATTTCCGAAGTTACAATATTTATTCCAAACATTACCACAGAAGTTTTTTCAAGAGTTAAATAAATATGTGCGGAAATTTCTCTGGAAAGGTAAGATGTCAAGAATATCGTTGGAAAAATTGACATGGAAGTTTGATTCAGGAGGATTACAACTTCCGAACTTTAAGAATTATTATAAAGCAAACCAACTTAGATTTATTGCATCTTTTTTTGAAGAAAAAAAACGGCATGGACAAGAATAGAACTAGACAAAATAGGAGAAAATATACCAGGAGACTTTATATATAAATGGGAACCTAAATTGATACGGGGACTGAAAGAATCTCCATTATTAAAATACTTGATCGGATTATGGAATAAGGTAAATTTTGAGGATGAAACAAAAAAATCTTTATTAGGAAAGACTACTTTGATTCAAAATAGATTGATACCTTTTACAATGGATAACCAGCTTCTATATAGGTGGCATCAAAAAGGGATTAGATATATAGGTGATTGCTTTGAAAAAGGTATATTGATGTCATTTGAACAATTGAAAAATAAATATCATATATCAAATAATTCTCTTTTCTGTTACTTTCAATTAAGAGCTTATTTAAAAGATAAATTGGGTCAAACAATGTTATTGCCGAAATCTAAGGAAATTGAAAACCTAATTCAAAAAGGACAAATTAAAAAATTTACTTCTATTATATAGAATCTAATTCAAAAAAAGGCCCCTAAACAAGGAATTCATATATCAAGGCGAAAATGGGAAACGGATTTGAATATTAATATTGATGGAACAAATTGGTCAAAACTATGCCTTGACAGTATGAAAAATACAATAAATGTTCAGTTTAGACTAGTACAATATAACTTTCTGCATCAATTATATATCACACCACAAAAATTAAAGAGAATAAATTCAAGTTTATCTGACCAATGTTTTCGGTGCAATCAAGAAATTGGTACTTTTTTTCATTCTACTTGGTCCTGTTCAAAAATACAACCTTTTTGGACAAACTTAAGAAGTTTTCTAGAACAGATTATCGGAATACAACTTCCATACAACCCAAGATTTTTGTTATTGAGTGATGTTGAAGGAATAAGACCACAACTTAAAATGAATAAATATCAGAAAGAATTTATAAAAATTGCATTAGCAGTAGCCAAAAAAACTATCGCAGTTACTTGGAAATCAGATTCCTATTTAAGTATGGACCTTTGGAATAATGAAATTTCTAACTGTATCCCACTTGAAAAAATTACTTATAATTTAAGGAACAAATATGATACTTTTTAAAATATCTGGCGTCCTTATCTACAAAAGATGGGCCTATATATATAGAAGAATTGTTCATATTCTCAATGGTTCTTTTGGGAGAGATGTACATATATATACAGTTTATTCTGTTTGGAATTCCATGGGGCGTGTGCAGGACCCCCAACACCCAGGCAATCTTTAATCTTTTTTTTCTTTTCTTCTTTTTTTCTTATTTGGGGTTAGTATAAGGGGGGGTGGGGAGGAAGGGTGGGAGGGCTCGTTTTCTAAAAAGTTCTGTAAAAATAAAAATAAAGAAATAAAAAAATAAAAAATAAAAATAATGCAGCCAAGGTACACCAACAGGGCCAAATGCATTCCGAGGGTTCACCCTCATGAAGAATCTTTTGATAGCGGCCATGGTAATTGGAATTGTAGTGTCAGTGCTAAATATGAGGGCCCGAGAAGGTGCCTCGAAGAACACCATTTTGAAGCAAATGTAGAAAGTCTTGTGTTTATCCAGGAATGATGCCTCACTGTCACGAGCTACTGCCACAGCTGGTTAACATCTGCCTCATCCTCCAGTTTAGACCAAAAGTGTCTCTTTGCTTTTCGGCCTTATCGTAGTCAAAGAATCATAGAGCCACACGGTCATAGAGTCTTACTGTGTGGAAACAGGCCCTTCAGCCCAACTTGCCCACACTGCCAACATGTTCCATCTACACTAATCCCACCTGCCTGCATTTGGCCCAGACCCCTCTAAACCTGTCCTCTCCATGTCCCTGTCTAAATGTTTCTTAAACATTGTGATAGTACCTGCCTCAACTACCTCCTTCGCCAGCTCGTTCCATACACTTACCACCCTTTGCGTGAAAAAGTTATCCCTCAGGTTCCTATTAAAACTTTCTTCCCTCACCTTAAACCAATGTCCTCTGGTTTCCGATTCCCCTACTCTGGCAAAAGACTCACACAACACAGAAATAGGCTCTTTGGCCCAAATTGTCCATACCGACCAAGATGCCCATCTACACTACTCCCACTTGCCTCCCTGCATTTCCTTTCCATGTACTCTCCAAATGTCTTTTCAATGTTGTAGTACCTGCCTCAACTACCTCCTCTGGCAGTTCATTCCATGTACCCACCATCCTCTGTGTGAAAAGATTGCCCATCAAGTTCCTATTAAATCGTTCTCCTCTCACCTTAAACCTATATATTTTGGTTCAAGATTCCCTACTCTTCGTAAAAGACTATACATTGACCTTATCTCATAGAGTCAAGGAGTCATAAAGTCCTAGAGTGATATGGTGTGGAAACAGGCCCTTCACCCCAACTTGCCACACCAGCTAACATGTCCCAGCAACACTAGTCCCACCTGCTTGCACTTGGTCCATATCCCTGCAAACCAGTCCTATCCATGTACCTGTCTAACTGTTTCTTAAATGTTGGGATAGTCCCAGTCTCAACTACCTCATCTGGCAGCTTGTCCCATACACCCACCATCCTTTGTGTGAAATAGTTACCCCTCAGATTCCTATTAAATCTTTTCCCCAAACCTCTGACCTCTGGTCCTCAATTCCCCTGCTCTGGGCAAGAGACTCTGTGCATCTACCTGATCTATTCCTCTCATGATCTTATACACCTCTACAAGATCACCCCTCATCCTCCTGCACTCCAAGGAATAGAGACCCAGCCTACTCAACCTCTCCCTACAGCTCACACCCTCTTGTCCTGGCAACATCCTTGTAAATCTTCTCTGAACCCTTTCAAGCTTGACAATATCTTTCCTATAACATGGTGCCCAGAACTGAACACAATATTCTAAATGTGGTCTACCAACGTCTTATACAACTGCACCATGTCCTCCCAACTTCTATACTCTATACTCTGACTGATGAAAGCCAATGTGCCAAAAGCCTTTTTGACCACCTTATCTACCTGTGACCCGACCTTCAAGGAACCATGCACCTGTACTCCTAGATCCCTCTGCACTATAACAATCCCCAGAGGCCTACCATTCACTGTGTAGGTCGTGCCCTTGTTAGACGTCCCAAAATGCAACACCTCACACTTCTCTGTATTAAATTCCATCAACCATTCCTCAGCACACCTAGCCAATTGATCCAGATCCTGCTTCAATCTTTCACAACCATCTTCACTATCTGTAAAACCACCTACTTTTGTATCATCAGTAAACGTGCTAATCTTGCCCTGTATGTTCTCATCCAAATCATTGATGTCGATGACAAACAGTAACGGGCCCAGCACCGAACCCTGAGGCAAACCACTAGTCATAGGCCTCCAGTCCGAGAAGCAATCTTCCACCATCACCCTCTGCTTCCTTCCATGGAGCCAATTAGCTATCTATTCAGCTATTTCTCATTAGATCCCATGCGATCTAACCTTCCAGAGCAGCCTACCATGCAGAGCCTCGTCAAATGCCTTACTGAAATCCATGTATACAACATCTACAGCTCTCCTCATTGACCTTTTTGGTCAATTCTTCAAAAAACCAATCAGATTTGTGAGACACAATCTCCCACGTACAAAACCATGCTGACTATCCCTAATCACCCCTTGTCCGTTCAAATGCCTGTATAACCTATCCCTCAGAATACTATCTCGTAACTTTCCAACTACAGATGTTAAACTAATCTATTCCCGTCATAATCTTATACACCTCTTTATGATCGCCCCTCGGCCTCTTGCTCGCCAAGGAATGAAGTCCTAGGCTACCCAAATGCTCTCTATAGCTCAGACCCTCAAGTCCTGGCAAACTCCTTGTAAATCTTCTCTGCACTCTTTCCAGCTTAATGACATCCTTCATATTACCACTCCCTGCAGCCTCTTGCATTCCTGTGCATCAGAATTGCCATACCACGTCACAATGCTTGCAGTCAGGATACGTTCCACAGTGCATCTATAGAGGATTGTTAAAGTGATTGGTGACATGCCAAATCTCTGTAAGAAAAGAGAGGCGCTGATGCGCTTTCTTCATGATTAGTTGCCAACAAAGTTTAGTTTAGAGATACAGCATGCAAACATGCCCTTCGGCCCACCAAATCCATGCTGACCAACAATCAACACACAGTAGATCTATGCTACATATTAGGGATATAGGAAGGATATTCTTGCTATTGAGGGTGTGCAGCGTAGGTTTACTAGGTTAATTCCCGGAATGGCGGGACTATCATATGTTGAAAGACTGGAGCGACTAGGCTTGTATACACTGGAATTTAGAAGGATGAGAGGAGATCTTATCATATCATATCATATATCTACAGCCGGAAACAGGCCTTTTCGGCCCTCCAAGTCCGTGCCGCCCAGTGATCCCCGTACATTAACACTATCCTACACCCACTAGGGACAATTTTTACATTTACATTTACATTTACATTTACCCAGCCAATTAACCTACATACCTGTACGTCTTATCGAAACGTATAAGATTATTAAGGGGTTGGACACGTTAGAGGCAGGAAACATGTTCCCAATGTTGGGGGAGTCCAGAACAAGGGGCCACAGTTTAAGAATAAGGGGTAGGCCATTTAGAACTGAGATGAGGAAAAACTTTTTCAGTCAGAGAGTTGTGAATCTGTGGAATTCTCTGCCTCAGAAGGCAGTGGAGGCCAATTCTCTGAATGCTTTCAAGAGAGAGCTAGATAGAGCTCTTAAGGATAGCGGAGTCAGGGGGTATGGGGAGAAGGCAGGAACGGGATACTGATTGCGAATGATCAGCCATGATCACATTGAATGGTGGTGCTGGCTCGAAGGGCCGAATGGCCTACTCCTGCACCTATTGTCTATTGTCTATTGTCTATTGATGCTACAATTAGCACTAGTTACAATTTACAGATCCTAAGTAACCTTCAGACCTGCACGTGTGTGGAGTCTGGAAGGAAACCGGATCACCCAGAGAAAACTCTCGCGATCACGGGGAGAATGTGCAAGCTCCGTACAGACAGCATCCATTGTCAGAATTGAATCCAGGTCTCTGGTGCTGAAAGGCAGCAACGCTACTGCTTCACTACTGTGCCATCCTTGGTGTCAGCCATTGCGCAAATGGTCACATTTAGAGTCAGAGAATCATAGTCATACAGCACAGAAACAGGTCCTTTGGTCCAACTCATCTCTGCTGACCAAGATCCCCATCTAAGCTTGTTCCAGTTGCCTAAAGTAGTCCCATTTGCATCAGTCTGAAGAAGGGTCCCAGTCCAAAATATTGTCTCTCCATTCCTTCCACGGGTGCTGCCTGAACAGCTAGGTTCCACCAGCAATTTGTGCTTTGCTAAAGATTCCAGCAACGATAGTTTCTTGTATCCCCATTTGCCCGTGTTTGGCCCATAATCCCTTAATGCTTGCCTATCCACATACCTCTTCAAATGTCTGTTTAAATGTTGTGATTGTATCCATTTCTACTATTTCCTCCAGCAGTTCATTCCACATACTCACCTTTCCTGTGTGAAAAAGTTGCTCCGCAGGTTGCTCTTAAATCCTTTCCCTCGTACCTTAAACCTACGCACTGTTGTTTTAGACTCCCCTACCCGAGGGGGGGAAAAAGTGATCATTTCACGGGTGGCATGACGACGCAGCAGTAGACTTGCTGCCTTACAGCGCCAGAGACCCGGGTTTGATTCTGACTGTGGGTGATTGTACTGAAAATCTCATGATGCTGCTTGAGAATAGGGTCTGAGAGAATAGGAGAATATGCTCTCCCTGATGTCCCTGTCAATATCTCTTCTCCAGGCAGCAGCTGATTGTAGGAACTCGATGTGCACAAAGTGATTGCTACATTTCCTGCATTTACAACAGTGAGCACATTCAAACTTATTTCACTGGCCTTGAAGCTCTTTGGGGAAAGTTGATATCAACACAATGATACTAAAGTCTTTTCTGTTTTTGCATCAGCTGAGTATCCTTGTTAAATTGTGGAGATTACAGCGGGATATGCTGGTAACAATGAACGCTACAAAAGTAAAAGGTTAGGCACTAAGCAACTAGTTACAGAAACTGAAACAGTAAACCCTGGCTAAGATCAGTGAAGAGCATGGCATGAAACATGAAGCTTGCTGGCAGTACAGAGACCAGAAATACACAGAACATGCCCTGCAATTGGACAACATATGTAGTTGCCGCACAAAAAATCACCTAACCTGTAAATAAAGGTGGAGGCAAAAGGAACTGCAGATGTTAGAATTTTGAGCTAAACACAAAGTACTGGAGCAACTCAGCGGGTCAGGGAGCAAGTTTGGAGGAATAGACAGGCAATAGCAACAATCTGCTGGAGGAGCTTTGCTGAACCATCAGTATCTGTGGGAGAAAAGGATGGCTAACGTTTCTGATGCAGGGGTTTGACACAAAACATCCACTCTCCTTTCTCCCACAGACACTGTTCGACCCATTGATTTCCTCCAGTAGATCATTAGTTGCTCCAGATTCCTGCATTTGCAGCCTCTTGAAAATGGCACCAAAACCTGGTAATTCTTGTCTACTGTTTCTGTATACTATTCCTATACACTGGTACTTACTCTAAGATTATGGCTATATACCTATACACTGGTACTTAATCTAAGATTGTGGCTATGTATAGTAATACCTTTACTGTATGCAAAAAATAATTTCACTGAACCTCTGTACATGTGACAAAAGTACCATTGAACTTGTGTCTCCATTAAAGAGAGTCCATTTCATGATAAGTTTTAGAACAACCAAATTTTGATTCAGGATTTTGTTGTCAATGGTGAATGGGGAGACATTTAATGTGCACTGGTGTAGAAATGACTTCTGCTAACGCAGAAATATCATGAGGGTCAACTGAATGGAAACAGAATGCTGACCATTTATGATCAGTTCTCCTTGTTACAGGGTTCAAAAATGATGGCTGAGTGGATACCTAGGAAAGTAAATAAGGAGGATCTAGTTAACCTGGAATGCACAAAATAGCTCGGATGAATCAATTCATCTGAAGAAGAATCGAGAACGGAAGAATGGAGACCCGAGGAACTGCAGATGCTGGAATCTTGAATAAAATACAAAGTGCTGGAGTAACTCAGTGGGCCAGGCAGCATCTGTGGAGGGAATGGACGGGCAAGAAACATCACCTATCCTTTCCCTCCAGAGATGCCACCTGTGTTGTTTTTTTTAGTTTATTAATGTCACATGTCACATGTACAGTGAAAAGCTTTTTGTTGCATGCTATCCAGTTAAAGAAAAAACTATATTACAATCAAGCCGTCCACACTGTACAGATGAAAGATAAAGGGTTCAACATTTAGTGCAAGATAGAGTCCATTTAAAAATAGTTCAAATTTCTCCAATGAGGTAGACTGTTCAGGGCCATACACTCTAGCTGGTGAGAAGATGGTTCAGTTGCCTGATAACAGATGGGAAGAGACTGTCCCTGAATCTGGAGGTATCCATTTTCAACCCTCTGTACCTCTTGCCTGATGGGAGAGGGGGGAAGAGGGGTGAGACTGATCCTTGGTTATGCTGCTGGCCTTGCCGAGGCAGTGTGAAGTGCGGATGGAGTCAAAGTGAAGGGAGATGGGTTTGTGTGATGCTCTCGGCCGTGTCCACAACTCTCCGTAATTTGTTGCGGTCTTGAATGCAGCTGTTCCCAAACCAGGCTGCGATGCTTCCCGATAAAATGCTTTCTGCAAATGTTGGTGAGGGATTGACCTTCTGAGTTCCACCACCACCGTTATGAATGCAGGGATGAAGGATGGGCTGTGGGCCTGTTGGAGGTTATTGGAGGACCGTGAAATCACACTGGCGAGGTCTGCATTGTCCTTGTCCAATGGACAAAACTCCTGTTGCACTTCCTGGCTATATTGTGCGGTGGCAGCCTCACTTATTCTGCGGACGACGGGAGAGAGAAACTCTCTCTCGGACACACTCGGGTCTGGATCTGTTTCCCTCCCCCATCACTTTTCCAGCTCCCCCCCCCCCCCCCCCCCCCCTACTACAATCAGTCTGATAAAGAGTCTCTGGAGATGTTGCCTGACCCCACTGAGTTACTCCAAAACGTTGTGTTTTATTTTTGTTGTAAACCAGCATCTGTAGATCCTTGTGTCTTCATGTTTCAACACGACGTGGCTTCCCTGTGTATTGGTTTACCAATCTCTACCTGTCTCTACAGCAACGCAAACAAAACCCTTGCTCCGGTTGCAGAATAGTTTCTACGAAGCTCTGCTAATCCCCGGCGCCTGACGCTGGATCCCCGGCTCCCCGCGGCTGAGGGAACGGCCTGAGCCCAGGGCAATCCCAGGGCAATGTGGTTCGGTGGACGCCTCTCTCGTTTCGCCCCCTCTCCCCCGGCAGAGGAGCTGCGGCGGAGGGAGCGGGCTTTCCTGCTGGACTGTGTGGCTGTCAGCTCCATCTCCAGGGGCCACAGCCGCTCTGCGCCCAGAGCTGGGAGTGTAATCCCACCCTACAACCCACAGAGAGACTGCCACGCCGCCGCCTACTTCACGACCAGACCCCTCTTGCCACTGTTGAGAAAAACCGGCCAAGTGAGTGACAATAGACAATAGAAATAGACAATAGACAATAGACAATAGAAATAGACAATACACAATAGACAATAGGTGCAGGAGGAGGCCATTCGACCCTTCGAGCCAGCACCACCATTCAATGTGATCATGGCTGATCATTCTCAATCAGTACCCCGTTCATGCCTTCTCCCCATACCCCCTGACTCCGCTATCCTAAAGAGCTCTATCTAGCTCTCTCTTGAATGCATTCAGAGAATTGGCCTCCACTGCCTTCTGAGGCAGAGAATTCCACAGATTCACAACTCTCTGACTGAAAAAGTTTTTCCTCATCTCAGTTCTAAATGGCCTACCCCTTATTCTTAAACTGTGGCCCCTTGTTCTGGACTCCCCCAACATTGGGAACATGTCCCTTCTCCTGCCTTGTCCCCTTAACCCTCGGCTCACTGAGCGAAACGCAAAGCTGGAGGGGAGCGGGTCATGCAGCATCTGGGGAGGGAATGGACAGGCGACGTTTCGGGTTGGGACCCTTCTTCAGATTGATCCTGGCTCGAAACGTCGCCGATACATTTCCTCCACCGATGCCGCCTGGCCCGCTGAGTCCCTCCAGCACCTTGTGTTTTGCTCAAGATCCCAGCGCCTGCAGTTTCAAATGCTCCCCGCTCTCATGTTTCTTTATGATCCCAGCAATGATTGAGACAGCGTATGATAATCGTTGAACGACACTGGGCTTGTACCGGGTGGGGTTCAGAAGGATGATAGGGGGACCTCATTGAAACTAACCGAATAGTGAAAGGCCTGGATAGAGTGGATGTGGAGAGGACGTTTCACTAGTGGGAGAGTCTAGGACCAGAGGCTAAAGCCGCAGAATGAAAGGACGTACCTTTGGAAGGATGAGGTTAAATCATCTTCCTTTAAACATCCTTTAGATAAAGGGTGGTGAACCTGTGGAATTCATTGCCACAGGCGGCCGTGCAGGCAAGGTCACAGTGTATCTTTTAAGGCAGAATTTCTTGATTAGTACGGGTGTCAAGGGTTACGTGGAGTAGGCGGGAGAATGGTGTTTAGGAGGGGAAAGATAGATCGGCAATGATTGAATGGTGGAGTAGACTTGATGGGTCGAATGTCCTAATTCTGCTCCTAAACATATAAGATCATTAAGGGGTTGGACACGTTAGAGGCAGGAAACATGTTCCCAATGTTGGGGGAGTCCAGAACCAGGGGCCACCGTTTAAGAATAAGGGGTAGGCCATTTAGAACTGAGATGAGGAAAAACTTTTTCAGTCAAAGAGTTGTGAATCTGTGGAATTCTCTGCCTCAGAAGGCAGTGGAGGCCAATTCTCTGAATGCATTCAAGAGAGAGCTAGATAGAGCTCTTAAGGATAGCGGAGTCAGGGAGTATGGGGAGAAGGCAGGAAAAGGGTACTGATTGAGAATGATCAGCCATGATCACATTGAATGGCTCGAAGGGCCGAATGGCCTCCTCCTGTACTATTGTCTATTGTCTATTGTCTATCACTTAGGAATTTATGATTATAAATCTATCTCGGCTCTCAATATAACCGTTCGATTTTGATTTAAAAAAAATCCAGATTCCAATGCGTGTGTCGAGGCGGGTTTGAAGGACCGCTCCAGCAGCGAACTTGATGCAAACGAACAGAGAGCGGGGTCTGGTGCGTCTGGGTCGAACCGCTCAGTTACTGCAGTTCAGGCGCTGCTTCACGTTGCAGCATTTTTTTACGGGATATTAACAACGAGCATCTAAAGGGCTCACAAGGGCTTCATTGCGTTTTATTGCATGCTATATGATGGTTCTACCGTTCGTGTTTCGCTATGTAGGAAAGTAACTGCAGATGCTGGTACAAATCGAAGGTATCACAAAATGCTGGAGTAACTCAGCGGGTCAGGCAGCATCTCTGGAGAAAAGGAATGGTGTCGAGACCCTTCCTCAGACTAATAAGTTGAAGAAAGTCGCGAATAGGTTAAAGAAAGTGGCAGTGTAAATATTAATTGATTATTTTGTCCCAAGGCGGGCGGTGGGACCTCTGTCCACGGCGCGGTGGTCGATCGATTCGAGATTTGTGGAGAGGCAGCCTGCTACCTGCGAACAAGGAACAAAAACGGCGCAGGTACACGGGCAGCACGAACAGAAATCCCCATTAAAAAATATACAAAGCTCAGGAGTAACTAAGCGCAGGAGGGCGGCATCTCGGGGGGAGAACATGGATAGGTGACGTTTCGGGTCGGGACCTTTCTTCAGCACTTTGTGTCATTTTGTTTGTAAACCATCATTCATTATTTCTATAAATCTCCATTAGTCGGGCGGGATTGGTGGCCAGAGCGCTATTGTTTCGGATGAAAACTGGGATTCGTTACAGGGTAATATCTCGAGGAAGGGAAAAGATATGGGAAAGGGGGGAAAGTTTCTGCAGGCAAAACAATTCTGTGTTTGAACTGCAAACATCGGTGAAAAAAAGCAGGCAGACCTGACTGATTTTGATGCACCGATAAAAAATGTCATGTTTTCTCTGAAGAGTGGAAGACTGAAGAGAGACCTGACATAAGTATATAAGTATATAGGCATAGACAATAGACAATAGGTGCTGGAGTAGGCCATTCGGCACTTCGAGCCGGCATCGCCATTCAATGTGATCGTGGCTGATCATTGTCAATCAGTACCCCGTTCCCGCCTTCTCCCCATACCCCCTGACTCTGCTATCATTAAGAGATGAGGTGGACAGTCAGAACCTTTTCCCTGGGTGGATATGTCAAAGACTAGAGGACATAGCTTTAAGATGAGAGGGGCAAAATTTAAAGGAGATGTGCAGGAAAGTTCTTTTACACAGCGAGTGGTGAACATATTGGGGGGGGGGGGGGGGAGGGGGAGGCAGATACCAGGGTGGCATTTAAGATGCTTTTAGATAGGCTCATGGATATGTAGAGAATGGGGGGATATGGATCATGTGCAGGCAGCAGAGAATAGTTTGGCATGGCACCAAGGATAGCTAATGTAACTCCACTTTTTAAGAAAGGAGGGAGAAAGAAAACGGGGAATTGTAGACCAGTTAGCCTTACATTGGTAATGGGGAAGATAATTGAGTCCATTATTAAAGGTGTAAACGCAGCGCATTTGGAAAGAAAGCAGTGACAGGATCGATCAAAGTCAGCATGAATTTATGAAGGGGAAATCATGCTTGACTAATATTCTGGAAGTAGAATGGATAAGGGAGAGCCAGTGAATGTGGTGTATCTGGACCTTCAAAAAGCTTTTGACAAGGTCCCACACAAGAGATTAGTGAGCAAAATTAGAGCACATGGTATTGGGGGGAAGGTATTGACATGGATAGAGAACGGTTTGGCAGACAGGAAGCAAATAGTAGGAATTAACGGGTCCTTTTCAGAATGGCAGGCAGTGACTAGTGGGGTGCCGCAAGGCTCAGTGCTGGGACCCCAGCTATTTACAATATATATTAACAAATAGACAAGGGAATTAAATGTGACATCTCCAAGTTTGCAGATGACACAAATCTGGGTGGCAGTGTGAGCTGTGTGAGGATGCTATGAGGCTGCAGGGCAACTTGGATAGGTTGGGTGAGTGGGCAGATGCATGATGCAGATGGAGTATAATGCGGATAAATGTGAGGTTATCCACTTTGGTGGCAAGAACAGGAAGGCAGACTATTATCTGAATTGTGCCAGATTAGGAAAAGGGGAGGTGCAACGAGACCTGGGTATGCTTATACATCAGTCACTGAAAGTAAGCATGCAGGTAACAGCAGGCAGTGAAGAAAGCTAATGGCATGTTGGCCTTCATTGCGAGAGAATTTGAGTTTAGGAGCAAGGAGGTCCTACTGCAGTTGTACAGGGCTCTGGTGAGACTGCACCTGGAGTATTGTGTACAGTTTTGGTCTCCTAATTTGAGGAATGACATTATTGCTATTGAGGGAGTGCAGCGTAGGTTCACCGAGTTAATTCCAGGGATGGCGGGACTGCTATTGAGGGCGTGCAGCGTAGGTTCACTAGGTAAATTCCCGGAATGGCGGGACTGTCGTATGTTGAAAGGCTGGAGCAATTAGGCTTGTATACACTGGAATTTAGAAGGATGAGGGGGGATCTTATTGAAACATATAAGATAATTAGGGGATTGGACACATTAGAGGCAGGAAACATGTTCCCAATGTTGGGGGAGTCCAGAACAAGGGGCCACAGTTTAAGAATAAGGGGTAGGCCATTTAGAACGGAGATGAGGAAGAACTTTTTCAGTCAGAGAGTGGTGAAGGTGTGGAATTCTCTGCCTCAGAAGGCAGTGGAGGCAAGTTCGTTGGATGCTTTCAAGAGAGAACTGGATAGAGCTCTTAAGGATAGCGGAGTGAGGGGGTATGGGGAGAAGGCAGGAACGGGGTACTGATTGAGAGTGATCAGCCATGATTGCATTGAATGGCGGTGCTGGCTCGAGGGGCTGAATGGCCTACTCCTGCACCTATTGTCTATTGTCTATTGACTGACATATGATGAAAAAATGGGTCGACTGGGTTTGTATTCACTGGAATCTAGAGGGATAGGAGCTGGTCTTATAGAAACATATAACATTCTGAAAGGATTGGACAGGCTAGATGCAGGAACAATGTTCCCAATGTTGGGGGAGTCCAGAACTAGGGGTCACAGTTAAAGAATAAGGGGTAGGCCATTTAGGACTGAGATGAGGAAAAACCTTTTCACCCAGAGATTTGTGAATCTGTGAAATTCTCTGCCACAGAAGACAGTGGAGGCCAATTCACTGAATGTTTTCAAGAGAGAGTTAGATTTATCTCTTCGGGCTAAAGGAATCAAGGGATATGGGGAAAAAGCAGGAACGGGGTACTGATTTTAGATGATCAGCCATGATCATATTGAATGTTGGTGCTGGCTTGAAGGACCGAATGGCCTACTCCTGCACCTATTTTCCAATGTTTCCTGTTCTATGTTCTATGTTTTGAAAAAATCACTGAGTCTCTTCGGGTGTGTTTGGTGGCAGGTTACTCGGCGGAGCAAGTGAAAGGCCATTCTCTCTTTCTCACTGGAATTAAGCCTGTATTTGGATACAACGGTCTATATGGCTACAGGAGGAACACGCCAGCATTGCGAAGACTCCCATCGTCTTTTGGTATGACCAGCCTGTCACCACATTATTGAACAAATCTGTCGGCGGTCGCTCCTCCGCCTCTCTGTTCCGGCTAGTTCAGTGTACTGACGTATGTCAACCCTAGTACACTGGGATATCACCATTGTTTGGATCTTTGGTATCACTGGTGCTTGTCTCATCTTGTTGATAGTAGAGTCATAGAGCCCAGATCAACTCTTAGGCCCAACACGTCCATGTGAACCAAGATGTCCAATCTAAGCTAACCCCATTTGCCCACATTTGGTCCATATCCCCATAAATCTTTCCTATCCATGTACCCATCCAAGTGTCATTTACATGTTGTTATTGTGCCTGCCACAACTACCTCCTCTGGCAGCTCGCTCCATATACCCACCACCCTCTAAGTGAATAAGTCACCCTCAGGTTCCTATTAAATCTTACCCCTCTCACCTTAAACGTATATCCTCTAGTTCTTGATTCCCCTAACCTGGATAAAAGACTCTGTGCATTCATCCTTTTAATTCCCCTCATGATTTTATACACCTCAATAAGATCACCCCTTAGACTCCTGCGCCCCAAAGAAAAAAATGTCCCAGCTTGCCCAATCTCTTCCATTAGTTCAGGCCCTCAAGTCATGGCAACATCCTTGTAAATCTCCCAATAATTCCCAATCCAAAACACTAATAGATAAATCCACCACAATACCTCTCCCTGAGAATCCAAATTGCCAGAGTATCTCAGCGGGTTAGGAAGTATCATTAGACCCGAAACGTCGACTATCCATGTCTTCAGGGATGATGCCTGGCCCACTGAAATAATCCTGCACTTCATGTGCCATGCAAGATTCCAACATCTGCAGTCCCTTGTGTCTACACAGTACCGCTCCCTGTTTGCAGAGGCTGCTGGTAAATTGATTTGTTTGTATTATTAATGAAAATCTGTCTATTGGACTTTCTAGTAACTGTGTGGTGAACTTTAAAATATCCAAGG